>NC_064303.1:92548697-92721795 GCF_023373825.1 Bactrocera dorsalis
AAAAAATTGCATGAGATAAAAAATAAAGCGAAAAAGTTGCATGAAATAAAATAGGAAATTTTGCGTAAAGGAATAATTGAGTATAAATGTGATAAATTATATTGAAAAATTTCGATGAATTAAAATTTTTACAAAAATATAAAAAAGTTGCATGACATAAAAAAAAATTTGTTGTGAAAACGAAATTAAACAAACGTAAATAGAATGAATTATAATGCATATTTTCATTAAAACGCAATTTCAAAAAAAGTTGCATGCGATAAAAAAAAATTAGGGAAAATAAAATTATGCACAAAAATATAAAAAAGGATTATATCGAAAACAAACTTATACATACAAATATACGGAATAAAGTAACTCGGGAATTTCAATTAACACTTTTATAAGAAAGTTGCATGAGATAAAAAAAAAATGATTGGGAAGAAGTTTAAGCATAAATGGAATCCAGGTAGTATAAAGAAAAAATTTATCAATTTTTTATAAAATAAAAAGTATAATTTTTACAAAATAAAGAAGTAAAACTTTAAAAAAATAAAAAAAAAAGAATTTTTATAAAATGAAAAGGTAGAATTTTTATAAAATAAAAAAGTAGAATTTTTATAAAATAAAAAGGTAGAATTTTTATAAAATAAAAAAAATCGGATGTTATAAAAAAAATATTGCGCAAAAAAATTCAAAAAAAAAGTTTCAAAAATATAAAAATATAATTTTTATAAAATTAAATATATAATTTTATAAAATTAAATAGTAGAATTTTTATAAAATAAAAAAAATAGCATGATATAAAAAAATTATTGTGCAAAAAAGTTCCAAAAATGAAAACGGAATGAAGTATAACGGTTATTTCCATTAAAACTCAATTTAAAAAAATTGCATGTGATAAAAAAAATTTGAGAAGACGAAGTTTAAGCATACATACATACATATGTATGTAAAAAAATCAGATAGTATCAACAGCATGAGAAAAACGGAATTAACGGAATAAATTATAACGGAAATTTCCTTTAAAAATTTCGGTTAAAAAAAATTTCGAAAAAAATTGCATGCGATAAAAAAATTTCGAAAGAAAAATTTTGCATATAAAAACATTAAGGAAAAATCAAATGGTCGAAAAAAAGCTCAGCTAAAAATAATATTCTTAAAAAAGTAGCATGAGATAAAAAAAGCTTTTGCGAACACAAATTACACAAGTATAAAAGGAATAAAATATAACGGAAATTTCGATTAAAACGCATTTGCGGGGAAAAAAATTGCTAGCAATATAAAATTTCATGCGATAAAAAATTAAAAAAAAAAATTTGGTCATAAAAATATTAAGCAAAGTCAAGATTGACGAAATGAAATGAATTTATGCCGTAGAGCAAATATACGCAGCTTTTTATTTAAGTAAAATAAATGCTTGCGCAACGAAAATACACACAAGCTTTGTTAAGAAAAAATCGCATAAAAAATTAATCAAACAAAAAAGGAAAATCATAAAAAAAAGCCGAAATGTGCTGCATAAATATGAAAGTTTTATGAAGTGAAGGTAAATACTATGAAATGTTCTTTCGTTTCATGATTAAATGTACACATACGCTTAAGCAAAAACAATCACAAGCACCCACACACACACATATGAGTATATATGTGCGAAATTCCGCTGAACATTGGCTATTTGCATACATTCAGGCGCAGCAGCGTGTGTACATTTGAAATGAAATGAAATGAACATATGAAAATGCAATGAATATTTAATGAAATATTTTTCTTACATGAATTCTCTATTGACACTAACACACACACACACACCCACAAACATGCATGCGCATATTGCAGAGCTCATACATTTATATGCATAAATTGCGGTAGCCAGCAGCCGCAGCAGCAGCTATGAAGTAGCTCAGGCGACGGGCAAGTAAAAGCCACGACGGAAACGGCATCGAAAATACATAAAAATTTCATACCGGATATATAATATTGTAGCATAAGTATCTACAGCTGCATGCATACAGATAAAAGTAAATTTACACTTGTAAATACAGAAATATGGATATGCAGATTATAAGTTTTCATATAAGGGAGGAACAACTTGTTGTTGAAGCTTAAGATCGACATCACTGGAAATACGATCGCGCGAACTTTTGATCTGAGATATATGTATATATACTAATATGATCCCTACACAATAGTAATAGTCTTATCTATGAAACTAGGTAGGTAGGTAGGTGGATGTCAGACAACCCACCTAGGCCTTTAGGAGTCCCATTGTGAAACCACTGTGACTAAAATCCCCTCACTCTATTATGTGCTTTCTGAAGAACTCTGTGCTCCTGATAATATTCAACAATACAAAAAAATTTATATGTGCAACTTACGAAACGTCGTCGAAAAAACGATTGACTGATAGTTTCGATTCCCTTACTCATATAAAGTCGTGAGTTGTTCCATAGTCTATTCTCCCTCTACCTCTTGACAGATTTTACAATAGTTGTAGTATGGTATTCCCAGTCTGTTGCCATATCTGCCATTCATGCCATTGTTTCCTGATTCTTGATCAATGCCTTTAGAGGTAGCCAGAGTTGTATTCCGTCTTCATCGGAGTCCAATTTAGAGTGAAGTCTGCTCTGGCTACTTCATCTGCTTCACAGTTACAAAGAATATCACTAAGAAATGTCTGGGAACCCATTGTAGGTTTAACGTGAAATAGAAAGTCAGATCCACTAGGAGAAATAGTACATTCTTTGCATAAAACCCTATTTTACTTTTGGTGATTAGTATAAGTAAACGCCATTCCTTGTGCGAACAAGCTCTTTGTCAGAACAAGAAGTGTTTCTTTAATTGCTCCGACCTCCGCATGGAAGACCCTGCAGTGGTTTGATAGATAGAAGGCGTTTTTGGTATATAATTTTGCATAATATAATGCCTCATACTCGATTATCTAGTTTCGGAGGTGTAATTACTTTTCCGAGTGTCCCTGTCCATCTAAACCCTATACCAATCTTCTCTTCTCGGACAAGAAGACGTTTCCTTCTGAGTTCTTCGTAATGTCAGAACTTTTAGCGGTCAGGAAAGCTGCTAAGGTAGCAATTTAGGTCTACAACATTGCTTCCGTCGTTTTTTTGCAAATTTATTGTATAAAAAAACGGTACAAAAGTGTTTTCCCTTATTCCCTCAAAAAGCAATGCTTAACTAACACACTAAAAGCTTTATGATCCATTTTTTTGTAAACTTACACAAGTTGCTTTACAAAAATTCTATATTTTTTAATACCTAATAGAAATCATATAGATGGTAGTAGTAGAGTATAGTATTATCTATGTATGTGTCAGCCTCAGTAAAGCGTGGGCGCACTTTTCTTGGAATTAAAAAAGAAAAGAAAAATTTCCCGCAAATGTCGAGAATTCGGCTCAAAAAGTGACATTTTCAGTTGAGAATAAGTTTGGGATGCAAACAGATCTCTGCAAATATTTTGTTGGGTTAATGTTGGCACAAATATCCAAGGTCGATACAAACAATTTAATCGAAATTTTGAAAGTGCTATTGGAAAACGGCGGAAGGCTAATAAACAACATGGAAATGACCGCTGGAGTATATCCTCTGCTTACGTACGGACTTATCTAGAACTAGGCGAAGATATTTAGGACATTCGTAGTTCAAGATACTGCATTAGGTATTGGAATTACATATCAGGTCTAAGTCAAGTTAAACTTCAGCTCTTATTAATATTCTTTTTCTAAGGACATTCTTTGACGCAAGACGATGTGATTATTGAGTCTTTTTCATCCTCCAGTTTCCACGTCAGTTTGCTGTACAAAATTACTTCTAGGTACTTGGTATGATCTTTAGAAGTTAACTCTACCCTAATGTGCGTGTGCAGATTTGAGAAGTTTGTAATCCCTTACTTGAGCTGGATGGTAATATTATACATACAAACATACATGTGTGCCTGAATGTAATGTCGTAAAACTCTTATGCTTTTCATCGCAAAATAGTTTCAGTCATTTGAATATTCAAGTTGATATTGTGGCATAAAGCAGAATTTCATAGGTTTTGGTAACAATAATGAATGAACGAAAATTTATGGTAGATATTCACTATCATATAATACTCTATGGTATTAAAACCTATTTTTTTTTTTCAATTTTACAGAATCTCCTCTATTTGAATCGATTACCTACGTTTTTAGCTCCAAAACTCTAATTTGAAGGTTGGACAACTCATTTTTATCAAACTAAAGCAACCGGATAGATCAAAGGAAACTATACCTAAATATTGGCTATCGTGTATAAGAACCCGAGTTGCATGTGAAAGAGCTGAGTCAGCTATGGTGGAATTGAAAAGCAAGAAGCGGAAGTAACTACAAGAAAAGCAGCCTTAGTATTTTATTTACATAGGCTGCTATATATATTTCAGGACTAGCAACACTAAGTGTTGCCAGGTGCAATCTAACATTTCCATTGAAAGTTTGACATTTTTTAGCATAACATCACTCAGAACGTTTTTGTCATTTAAATCGTGAATTGTTTTATTTACAGGGAATTAAAAGATTGATCTCGGGCCATAAAAAATGGAATTAACTGACTCGAGACATTTTCGTGCAATCATTTTTCACAACTTCGACGTGGATTATCACGACAAGAGTGCATCGATGAACTAAAATCTTTGTATGGCTATGAAGCACCCATCCTATAGCACCGTGGAAAACTGGTACAACGAATTCAATCGTGGCCGACGCTCGCTCGAAGACGAATTCCGTGAAGGTCGTCCAAAAACAGCCGTTGTGCCAGAAAACATCAATGCCGTACGTGAACTGATAATGCAAGACCGTCATGTAACATACCTTCAGATAGAGGCATGCCTATGCATTTCTCCCACCAGCATACATTCGATATTGCATGAACACCTGGCCGTAAAAAAGGTTTGTTCTCGTTGGATCCCGCACAATTTGACAATCGCTCAAAAAAGGCTCGTGTGGATTGGTGTAAATAAATGCTGAAAAAATACGATCGTGTTGCTTCAAAAGAAGTATATAAGATCGTCACAGGTGACGAATCATGGATCTATGCGTATGAGCCCGAAACAAAACAGCACCGTGTGGGTCTTCCAAGACATGAGGCCAAATCCACGTAGTAGCGTATAACCGAGCGATGCAGCCCTTGAAGCTGGAAAAACACCATATCATCTCCAAATAATGGCAGCTCTTAAAATACTGAAAGTAAGCTGGGTTCAAGGCAATTAGTACCAATCTACATCACGGTATCTGAATATTTTTGTCAATAATGTCGACCATGACAGACATGAATATTGAATAGTCCAGTTATAAGCTTCATCAGTGGCGAGGGCTATGCTGATTTCCTTTCTTGCTGCCTTAGATTGCTTTCAATAATCTGGCTAACGTGACTTCGTCTCTTAGATTTATTTCAACTGTGGTAGGTTAGGTCAGCTTATATTATTTTTTCTTTCACTTTTTAGTATACAAATTAAGAACCAAGGGATTATTTCGGGATACATCGTTACAAGAATACCACCTTTGATGTGAGACCAAAAACTATTCTAATGGAACCAAAACTGTTCAAGTCACCAGGTGCCAAATACATATATGGACCCCGTTCCTATTGCAATTTTTTTATTGCAAATATCGTTAAATCTATAAATGATATATCACACTACAGAAACCCGGGGACATGTTAAGATATCTTACTTAAACTAACTGAACGTATAACACTGAGTACCATAATTTAACCGGGTAAATGATATTAAAAAAATATTTTGCTTAATTGGTAGGTTTGTCCTTAATTAGTTTGACAAATATGAACGTGATCTGTTTGTTTACAGCAGCTGCTTAAAAGGCTAACGGTGATTCAGTCTTATAAAAAACACAAGCCGTACCACTCGTAGCCCTCAAAGACGGTCGAGAGAGACGGTCGTTGAAGATATGACTTGATCTGGACGACCTTTGACCTCATCAGCTGATGAAAATATTACAAAAGCGAAGAAGAATATGGTGTTTGAAAATCGTCAGGGCAGTATTAGAGAGATGGCAAAAGAGCTTGATATATCTGCGAGTCTGTTCGAATAATTTTGGTGGATATTTTGGGTATGAACGCAATGAATACCACCGATCAACCATATTCACCAGATTTGGCTCCTTGCGATTTTTTCTTGCTCCCAAAACTGAACCCGTTTCCAGTCAATCGAAGAGTTAAAACAAAAATCGCTGAAAGAGCTGAAGACCATCGTAAAAAATTCATATCAAAAGTGCTTTGAGGAATGGAAAAATCGTTGGCCTAAGTATTTTATCTGATGTGGATTACTTTGAAGGCGATAAATTAAATATTGATGAATAATTAAATATTTTTCGTTTTATTTAAAATTTCCTGGTACACTTTTGTCACAATGTAAAGTGTCTAACGTTACCTTCAGGGTGTTAAAATCTTCATGGCAAACTAGATACATATGTATATACTATTTAGAGTACAATAACCAACTCCTGCTGAACCTACTACTTTTCAAATAAAAATGAAGCCTTGTATATAATAATATGGATGCTTTTTCTGTATGAGTTCACCAGTTGTTTGATGTGAACTTAAAATATTTATGCATTATGACTACTAAATAATTTCGCTATACTTCAACGAATTTTTGCAATAATATAACTGTTATTTGAACATCTGCCATGCTGTGCGCCTTAACATATGCTACCCATTTTGCGCGCGAATTCAATGCTAATACCATATACACATACACATACACATAGAATTAAAGCTAGTTGAACTAACTAATGCTCATTGATCAATGCGCGATATGTTGAGCTGATAAGGACAAACCTGCTTACAACAATTTAGTTTGCTAACTTTATTGCCTCCACTTTGTTACATATGCATGCATATATGTGTGTACGTGGGTGATATCATTTGGTGGGCTCTACTAAATAATGCGCGCATATCGAAACTAAAGCACCAGCGTAGTCATACTCGCTGCCTGCTCGTAACGCGCGTTTAATTATACGCTTACATGGTTTTAATTTATTGGAAAATACACGAGTACACAAACACTAAGCCGCCGCTGATATGCAGTTATGTCAGGCCATATGCGTGTAAGTGTCTCCCACATGCTCACGCGCAAGAGGGGCGCTCAACACTTGGCCTGCTTTTACGCCAGTCATAGACTTCCTACCTGACATATTCTAAATGCCGCAGTGCGTTTGTTGTTATCTCGTTTTGTCTGTCATGTAGATTTGCGCTCGAAATGATAAATGTGTCGCTCTAGTTTAGCAGACAGTTACGCGAGCATACTTTCAAAGCTGTTTTATGTGCTTTGCGTGAATTTGGAACATGAAAACTTATGGACGTAGCGACATCCTGAACCAGCGTAAAACAAATCTAAATAGATCAGACTCCTCCAAAGGTTGGATTTCAACAGTGACTGCCAGGTGAGCATATCTTCAAGAAGGGAATGGAGAACGGTTTAGTGAGCGAAGAGAAAACTATCTCAATGTATAGTATACCGGCGGGTTCAAAATGGACTGCGCAGTAGGGATGGGGCTATACTACAAGGATCCTAATACTAACTATATCTCACTCCATCTGTCTATCAAACTCGTCTACCATATTCAAAGCGAAAGTAGTTACTACTTTATTTCTCTATATCTGTGGAGTTCTACTGTATAAGCACGGTAGGATACAGAGAGCTACTAACTAACTATTAATTTCAATAGCCTCTTTTTGACTTTTGAATTTTTTCCACGGCTGGAAGGTTCAAATGAACGGATGGAAGTTCAAAAACATGCGCCGGATAGAACTTTAGATGTACGGAAGTAAGTTCAGCTTGAGGGACGGAGGTTCAGATGGACTGAATGAAGCTCAGACGTACAAAAGGAAGTTCAGACTGATGGATGGAAGGAAGATAAACAGACGAACAGAAGAAAGTTCATATGGATGGACGGAAGATCAGAAAAAGTACGAACGAGCGGAATGCAATTTGAAATGGTCACATGGAAGGAATGTAATTACGGAAGTTCAGATGAACGAGAGGAAGTAAGTACTCATGGATGGACGACCAGACAAAAAAAAAGTTAGGACGGACGGAATGAAGTTCGGACAGAAAGATGGGAGGATAGTCGAACGGGCGAATAGACCACCATAAAAAAGGACAGGCAGGCAAGCCGTTGAACTGGCGAATGGACCTACGAAGAGCGTTCGAATGGAAGAAGGGACGAATAAACGATCTCAATGAAGAACGATCTTGCATCCATTCGATTGAACTGAATTTTTTTGTTACACCGGACCGGCGAACAGGAAATCTATGAATCTTGAAAGAGAGGCGGATGGACGATCTGAATGAAGGACGAACTTAAAACCATTCCATCGAACAAAAGTTTTGGTTAAAATATAAATAAATGCCAAAGAATGTTCTTTCAAATGATAACAAACCTTCCCCTTTAAATTTGAAGTCTCTGTATGTTTTCTTTAAAAAATGAGGGAACAATGAGATAGATCACTCTTATTGTACCTAGATAGACAGGCGACATTTCTAGCCTTACCGTCGCCAAAGATAAACTTTAGCGTGGTCATCAATTGTAGTCTTCCTACAGCTCATAGCCAGGTTAAATCCACTTCTCTATAATTAGAGTTCCCGGCCATGGGCAAAATTTTCGGCAAAGAAAAGTAAACGAGCTTGCGAAATGTCTAGAGGCGAGTCTGAGACGGAGACCCCCTTAGGGATCATGACGGAACTAAATACAGAATTTGAAGAAATAGCCTAGAATAGATGAAAATTTACAACTAAATGTAAGATATCGAAACAAATCATTTCTGGAATTCACAAGGTGTGACCTTCATTTTGACTGGGGACCGGTCACAGGGCTCTACTATGCCGAATTTTTGGGCCGAGAAAACTGCAGAACCATTAGGCAAAGAACAAAAGTGTTCTTACACCATGACAATGCAACAGCTCACACCTCTGGCATCATATTACGAAGAGCTGTTCCGTACACCGAATCTTTCAGATTTGATCTTATTCTTCTCTTCATCTTCTGACCATCTTTTCATTTTCAAAGCTGAAAAAGTCACTCTGGATGTAGAATTTTTAGCAGAAGGGAGAGATTATCGCCGCCACGGAGGCCTACAGTGAACACCTTTAGAAAACGTAAATTTCGACAGTTGGATAATCGATTGGATGACGACTTGACCAAAGTAACGGTCAAAAAGCAGATTTGTTGCGATATAAATTACTATTTTCTCGTTTGTTTTTCCATGGAATGGTCCTCAGATCTTAGATTTTAACAGGACATCTCGTACAGAAAATATTGTAAATGATGAATAGTATTATATTATATATAATATCAGTTTCGGTTATGTCCAAAGGTAAAACTGCCGAGATCTTAAGAAGCTCTGACAATACCTTCTTCATACTACATCTTCGACATCTAGACTTATGAAACGATTTTTAGCCTCATCGCATAGATGAATTGGAGGGAGATTCCAATGGAGATTCAACTCATTCCTAATTCAATGTGAGCGGAGGAGGGAAGCTTGCTCTGGCTGCAGTTACCAGCGATATTCAAATTTTTTACTTTTACGGCAAACAACAATAAAACAAAAGATAAACTAAAAAATTCAAAATTCAACAGTTTTAGCTACATTAACCTATTACTACCAAAAATACAAGCAAATACACAAATATTTACCAAAACTAAATTACAATTTCATTTTAAACGAACTCATGCATTATTACACAAACAGACACTAAATAAATTTCAATTTTTGAAAAATGAAAATTTATTGAATTTAGTGCAACATTTTCGAAATTATCGCATGAAAATCACCAAAGTACCGCAACGCCCAAAAAATGGACGACCAAGCAAAATTCCAGTGGCCACCAAGTGATGCCACTTTATTTACTATCATTTATCATATTTGCTTTATTATCAGCGCCAACACTAATGCACATACAAACACACACATACTTGTAATATATATAAACAGTTAGCTATCAGTTATTATTTAGGCATTTGTGTAGGTGTGATTTAATTTATGAATATTTAATATTTTAATAACTAAAGTAGAATTTATTGGCATGCAATCAAACAGTTTTCGTTAAATTTACACCCACCGACGCATGGCCGACATGAATGGTTGAATGGTCGAATGAATGCTTGAATACTTGAACAAATAAGCGCATAACTATTGCTCGCTCATAAATATTGCGTTATGCCGAAAATGAGTGCGTAATTGGAATATGCCCTTAATTTACAGTCATTTATAACGTTATAAATTTTGCGCATAAACGCATATTGGCCGCAAATGACAAACACAGCAACAACAAATACTAAAGTATGGTATAATATGGAAATACTATTTAGTGTTCATAAATCGTAAAGTGCCTAATGATATTTAATACTCATAACTGAATCGGTTCAGTTGCTAAATATGGCATGGAAACTTACATAACCTCACATAAATACAGTGTTGTAGGGTATTGAAACCACGAACTGAGCAACATTTTATCTAAAATTGATGATTTCTGACTAAAAACGAACTGATCCGAAAGGTTCTAGTTTGTAACTAGTGCACATGTAAGGTGATGAAACCGCCACCCAAACAAAATTTTATCTAAAATTGGTGATTTCTGACTAAAAACGAACTGGCCTCTAAAGTACTAGTTTGTAATTAGTTTATATATAATTGATGAAACCGCCAACCAAACAAAATTTTATTAAAAATTAGTGATTATTGATAAAAATGAACTAGCCGGAAAAGTACTAGTTTGTAACTAGTACGTAGGAAATTTTATTTTTGAACCGGTGACAACACTCATAAAACCATATCTTTTTTAGGAAAAACACTGATAAAAATTTTAGAAATATCGCAAAAAAGCTACGACAGAAATGTTTTTACCACCATTAAGTTTGACGCAAAATAGTAGCGATAAATTTGTTTATAAATTTTCTGAAATATATTTTTTGGACAGATGGTAACACTAATAAAAATTATAAATTGCAAGCTTTCTATGAAGAGATTTCGATTTGTTGTACATTTTATAAAGTTTCTTTAGTATAGGAATTCCAAACAGGTGGCAACGCTGCTCAAAGAATATCTCAAGAATCAGATATTTACATGTAAATATTTATATTTCTATCTAAACTTAAAAACTATTGTTCAATAATCATTTATTCGATCGAATAAGGAAAAAAATTAAATTTATTTTAAAATGTGACAACTCCGCTAAAAAGTTAAATATAATTTTTGAACAGGTAGCAACACTCAAAAAGTTTTTAAATTATAAGCTTAAAGGAAAAGATTATGGTTTGTTAGACATATTATAGGGTTGTTTTACTTTATAAGTTCAAAAAAGATGGCAACGCTGTCAAAGAACCTTAAGTAAGTACAAGTAAATACTTCTATAACTTAAACCCATCGTACAATATATTTTTTTCGATTGAAAAAATAAAAAATTTGACATTTATTTTAACAAGTGGCAACTCCGCTGAAAAGTAATTCCAACAGAAAACTTTTTGTACTCTGAACCAGCCAAAAATTTTTAGCTTTTTATTCAAAAATAAATAATTCAAATTTATTTTGACGGATGGCAACACTGCTTAAAAATATTATCAACAGAAACCCTTTAAACTCCTAACCATCGAAAAATAGTTAACTTTTTATTGAAAAGGAAAAAATATTAATTTGAACAAATGGCAACACCGCTTAAAAATATTTTCAAAAGAAAACTTTTAGAACTCTAAACCATTAAAAAATAATTAACTATATATTGAAAAAGATAAAAGTTTAAATTTATATTAACAGATGGCAATACCTCCCAAAAATATTTTCAACAGAAAACGTTTTAAACTCCTAAACCATCGCAAAATAATTAACAAAATATTTGAAATTTATTTTAACAGATGGCAACACCGCTTGAAAATATTTTCAACAGGAAAACTTTTGTACTCTAAACGATCGAAAAATAATTTACCTTTTACGGAAAAAGAAAAACATTTAATTTATTTTAACAGATGGCAGCACCTTTTAAACATATTTTCACAACGAAACTTTTTTTTTAATGTAAACCAACAAAATGAATTAAAATTTTATTGAAAAGGTAAAACAAATTCAAATTTATTTTAATAGTGGCAACACCCTTTAAAAAATATTTTCAACAAGAAACCTTTTGAACTGTTTTTAATTTTATACTTTTATAATAACAGTTAATTTATCTTATCAGTTTTAATGAATAAAAATTTCCAAAAGGGTTGCCACCTGTTATATGATAGTAAAAAATAAAATATTTTAAACTGTAAACTTTCTAGAACTTCGTAAATTTGATGCACATTTTTCAGGAGACTTTTGTTTAGTATCCATATTTTAATGTTTAATTGGTATTGCTAATATAATAAATTAATTCGTGATACAAATTTCAGGGTTGCCATTAATTTAACTGAATAAACGATTTTAAACGGTAGCCAACTTTTTAAAAAATATTTATAATCATTTGCTTTTAAAAACTTGTTTGGTTGAATGAGTTTATTGTAATAATTTATAAATATGCATTTTAATTTTTTTAAATAAAAAAATAAGCAGATGGCAACACTTTTTAAAATTTATTCAGCATTTAAGCTTAAGTTGTTTTTATATCTAATTAATCAGATATTTATATTTTAAAAAATAATTTAGATAATAATTAACTATTGAATTAAGTAGCAACACTCTTCAAAAAACTTTGTTCTATGTTTACAATTTCAAAATTAATTTAGCATTTCAGCTTTAGCTCTATTTTATAATTTGGGTAGTAAATTTATTTTGATTTAAATGGCAACACTCTTCAAAAAATATTTTCAATGCTTAGAACTTCTTGAATACCATAAATTTTACTTTGATTTTCTATGTAGATGTTTTATATTAATATTTTTTTTGATTACAATTTTCAAACAGGTGGCAACTTTACAATTTTTTTTTTCTAAACATACGAGAATTAGATTGAAAATTCCCCAAAAAAATTTCTTTTCAAGAATTTGTATTTTAATAATTTCAAACAGGTGGCAACTCTTTTTTTTTTCTAAACATGCGAGAGTCAGATTGAAAATTCCCCAAAAAAAATTTTTGTTTTCAAACGTTTTTAGTTAAAAAATTTCAAACATTTGAAAGTTGCCAAAACTTTTTTTCTCTAAACACACGAGATTTAGATTGCAAGCCCCAAAAACCATATTTCTTCAAAAATGTTTCTACAAAGTGACGGAATTTTGTTGCGCAACACTATTTCGTTGCTCTCGATTTGACTACCCCATATGAAGAATACACATATACTCGTACTTGTAGTATGTACACTTGGAAACTGTACTCAGAGACGACTAGTTGATCTTGCGCTGCATACTAGTCATAAGAAAGTTGACAACTAGTTGCATTTACTACAGGCAATATACATGTAAATATATATATAAATATATATGTATGTATATATTATACTTATGATATCCTTGTAGCTTGTGCCACATTAAAATTCAGTAGATAAACATTTACAGTTGCATGCAACCAAACGAGCTTACGTTTCATTCAGGTACTTATGCACGTATTTATATACCAAATATGCTTACATATTTACTTATACATATACTTATATGGATGTGTATATGTGAGACTAGCGTTGTTGGCATTCTGTGCAATGGCATTTCATCCTTGTTTAATACGGCTTAAATACGCTCGAACGGAGCAAATATCTTTGTTAATGTTATTGTTGTTTACTATTATTTGCCGCTTCATATTGCGGCGCACCACTCGCCTGTGTCCTGTTTATGCTTATGTATGTGTGTGTTCGATATGTCCGTGTAGTCGTCCTTATATTCGTACATGTCACGAGAGCATTTCACTTCATTCGCTCATGCGCTCATTCATTCGTTCATTTGTCCGCCCATTAATTCCAATTGTACACTGTATTGTTGTACTTAACTCCATACTGCTGTGTGTGTGTGGATGTGCGTGTTTGTTAGTATCACAAGCTCACTGAGGCGTTTATTATCCTCACGTGGAAATGAGCAATTGCAATCGGATTAAATCCGGCCCAAAAGTTACGGAAAGGCGCTCATAAGTACCTGAGTACATGCATCCAAAATATTTGCTACAATATAATTCGCACGTATTATTCACTCGCATACAGTGGCGTGTAAAAATATGTAGGCGAATTGTGGAAAATTATGCTAGAAATTTTTGTTTCACGCTTAACGTGCTCTCTTGACCGATTTTTAGAAAATTTAATTTTTTATTGGGTAAAAAATTCCTAATCTTAGTTATGTTAGAACAAGCTGCTTCTATAAAAGACCCAAGACCCTCACCGGATATATTTTAAGTGTCAAGTAGCAACGAAATCAATAGCAGCTGAACCGAATAACTGAGAAAAAATTGAAAATCGAGTTCAGAGGCTACACACCATAGATAAGAGACCCTAAACTATTGTGATTGAGGTCAAGCAATGAAAAAAATAGTATCACCTTTCTAGAGATCTTCCTTTATGCAGGACATATTCGAATTTTATTCACTTTCATCAGTTTTCTGAGATTGTTTATTTTTACAGCGATAATATTGCTGAGAAATTATGGGTTTGTGCGCTCAAAGTTCATCAAGGAATGTCTATCTTACTATCAATATCATTAAAGTGCATCATTATCGGACTCGTTTGGATACCTAGACATAGCAGAATCACTCCCAACTGCAAATCTGATGAATTTGCTCTAGGTGTCACCCTTGTCCCGCTTATATCGAAGTAAGAATGAGCTGGATTCCGGTTGCCACCTTCGTTCTAGCACTAGACATGTGGATCACGGGTGACCTTGGTCCATTGTAAACCTAGAACTTATTGATCCAAATGGGGTTAGATCGTCGAAAGATCAGCCCTTGGGCGGATAAAATCCGAGTCAAAAGCTACTGTCGTGGGAATTGTCGATGGCTTCGGTTAATGATCAGCTCCTGTGCGACTGCGAGATCTTTCTGACCCAGAGTATACAATGCAGAAGACCCACTGCACTACTTGCTAACAGCAGAATTCAGGTTGCCGCGATCGTAGGGTTCCTAATTGATTATTGTCAAATAGGCGTCCATGTGATAAAGATAAATATCTTATCAGGTGCAAATTGAGAGAGTTATATGGAGGAAGGTGAGATAGAAACATCCGCGCACTTTCTTCTTCATTGTCCAACTTTGCTGAGTTTAAAACATCGCGACGGCCATTCGTCCAGAAGAGGTAGCCTACACCCATTCCCACGACAGTCGGGTCTACGTAACCGAAACAGATCCGGAATTTTATCCGGCTAAGGACTGTCAAATCGGCAACATTCTGCCGCTACAACAACAACAACAACAACAGGAAGCCTAAACTAATATTATCCGCCTTAAGATATTTGTGGTAGCCTAAAAGTTCTTTGTCGAACTAAGGGGTTCTTTTTGATCAAAACTCCTATTTTCGGGATCACAATGAGCCGGTTTTCGACTGTTCAAGGCATATCCTTTTTGGCAAGGCATTATTGGCCTAGTTAGGAGGGAAGATATTTTTCCCACTTTGAAGTAACCACAAACACGTCACATGTTATCATTGTCATCCTATGAGAACATCCAAGTAGGACCGCCATGAGTTAGTGAGACTTCTGTTGCTCTATTAGACATATGGGAACCCTTATGAGCATACGAGTATCATGAGCATGGTTTTGCTATCGATTGTTTGATATTGCCACGTCGTGAAGCTAGGAACACTTTATACCATAAATCTTTAAGCATCCTGGTCCCATCAAATTTTTTCATCGTCAAAGATAGTTTAGAAACAAAATTCAAATCAGCTTCTTTCATTTACAAGCCGCACATTTGTTCGTATACTTTTGACCACCACTGTGTGAGCGTGTTTCTGTTTGCATAACTTTCATGGAATCGCCTTAGTGTGTAGTGAAAATCCTGCGCTTGAAATGCGCATTCAAAGCTAAATACGTTTGGTTTGCCACAACACGGAGGGGAGGAGTCCGGGGACTTACTTTCATAAAAAAACTGCTACTAGTTTTTTTGCCTCACATTTATCGTATTTTTTACACTACTCTATTTATTGTTTTTGTGTGTTCTCCACACTGCGGCTTACGTTTTATTACAGTTAAAACCAACACAATGGCAGTTTTACGTGTTGCAACTGTCGGTGCTTCGTTATCTTTAAAATTTATGCCTGTTTTGTATTTGAAATTCAGTTTGACGATAACATTCCTTAAGTCGTTTCGGTTCAGTTCACTAATATGACTTGTGACAAGGCGAGCAACTTTATGCTAAGTGTGAAAGTTATATCGAAATTTCGGCGAGCCGTTGCAGCCCTTAGTGAAGCGCTACGCCGAATGAGTAGCTCAGAGAATGAAGAGCGAAAGTGACAGTTCTTAAAGTGTAAGAGTTCTGTAGGAAATATTTGTATTTAAGAAAAGTTGTCGAAGTATAGTATGAAGTTATACGGACCAATGGACCAAAATAGGAACATGAGCGGGCTTCTTTCATAGTAATCCATTTGTAAAAAGTAGTTTCAAACTTAATGACTACAATTCAGCCTTTCAGGCCAATAATTTTTGCATAACAGAAGCAGCCAAGTGAGTATCTTCTTTAACTAGCAATTCCAGAAACCTTCTTGCGGATAGCTAAGTGACCGTTAAGGCTATCCGGAGCGGCAAAAGGTTTAAGGTTCTGTAAGTAGACAATAACTGGACACCCAGCAAGTAACTCGGTTAATATCATCTCAGTACCCCGTCATATAGGAATAGAAGGAGCCCAAAAGGCAGACGAGTTGGCTCACTCGAGGCAGTTGAGAACACAGTACCACAAAGTTACTTTGGAGTAGTGTTGATGGTCGACAGACCAAAAATCTTGTACCTCTACGTATTAGGGCGTTTAGTAATAATGTAGGGGTCATCACAGAGCCCCTACCCTTTAGAGCCCATCTTCATAAAATTCTAAAAGTAGATTCACGCAATGCAGAGCATGTATAAAAAGTTATTTTTGTGAATGCTCACCCTACAGACGGTGGACGCGGAATATTTTACATTGCTCCAATTTAAAAGATATTGAGGAGCTGGGGTAGAAAAAATGAGGTATTTCACCAAATTCACTGAGTTCCTAGATAAGGCCAAGTTTATCACCCGGAAGCACAATGGGTCTAATGATGGCCTAAGTGTGGCTGCCTGCGGTCTGGCTCCCTCCTCCTCCCTCCTCCTTTCACCCAAGCAACCAACCAACCGAACGTAAACTATTGACATTTATATGTAATATTTTTTCCATTTATTTATTGGAATCCTGTGGCAAATTACCATACCAAAACTTACACGAATAATAGCCATTAAGGGTTGGTCCTACATGAAAAACATTCCCGATATTTTATTCTTCGCGTTAATATCTATTGATCGAATGGAAGTAAAGCGATCCAGCAGGTCAATCCAGCACACACAGTGTGCGAAATTATCACTAGAATGGAGGAATTTTTGGTTACCGAGGAAAATGGAGAAATAGGTCTGTTAAATTATCATCTCGGTCTTGTTAGTATATTCTGGTAATATAACTACGGCTGACTAAAAAAATCTCAAAAATTCAACATGTTTTTAGCGGCATTAAGTCGGCTGTTGTAGAGAAGTGAGAACGGACCGACAGGAGCTTCATGGGACAGAATCGTGGTGGCCATATGCCTAAAGTTCTATACCAAATCTAAATATTCTAAAATTTCCGAAAGAAATCAGCAATTTCATTACTTTTTCTATGTTTACCACTAAAGAGCACTAGCTGTATTATTGTTAAGTGCTGTGGTAGTTTAGTTTCACAACCAAAACTCTGAGCAAAAAAGTTCTGGGCGAAAACTTTTCAAGTCTCACATCACCCCATTGACAGGTTATAAATTAGAAGACATAGTAAACACTATAAGTGTATTTATACTTAGAGTGGCAATCGAGAAGCCTTGGGTTGTAATGAAACACAGACGAAGAACCTTCAGATGTGTCAGAACACAGCAATCCCTACGATTGCAGGATGCTTCCTGATGTCCCCTGTCGAACAACAATATAGCGGGGACAGCATGCTTCCCGATAAGGAGCACTATGCACTCCTTTCCAAAGAGTTTTCGCAATAATGTTTCCGTAGAAATCATCCCTGCAGTCGTCTGCATAAAGCGGAGTCGCCTCCATGGTTAATGATACTATTGTCATTTCTAAAACCACTCATCGATTACGTCATCGAAATTGAACAATGTGTCGACAAGACTTGAGACGCAATTAAGCACCACCGCCGTTCATAGTGGATTCATTAACAACTTCACCGACTCCCTCACAGTCAATGAAGTACTTGCGGAAGAAAAGCTCGAGTAGACTTCTTTATATTGTAATAGTTTGAATTAATACCTATTTGGAATCGACTTCGACATACCAAATATATGGACTACTTGTACCACCTCCTTGCAGGTCCAATGAATCCCAGTCGTCTAGCAAACGCCTACCTATGGTTCGACTTCATTGAAACAGCACGTTTCCTCAGATGACTTTGATACTACTACCACAAAAACAATAATAAATCTTGGACCATGCTCAAAATTGTTCCGAAAGGAATGTGGGAGGAAATAGGGCTTCTAGGTGTACTTCGCATATAGAGCTAGAAAATTATTTAAGGGGAAAGCACACGGTCCTTTCATTAATAATCCTCCTCAAATAAAAGTACGCTACTATGGGCCAGAAGCCTGGGTAAGTAAGTATATGGAATGGGTGTCTGACGTCGCACATACATAGGCCTTTAGGTGGTCTATTATGAAACCAAACCCCTCACGCACTGTTCTCTTTAAACCTGATGATGTTAACAACAAATTTTACTCGTGCAACCTCCGAAACCTCGACTAATAATTGCGATTTTTTCCTATACAAGGTTTGAACTCGTATAGAAGATGCTTTATAGTTTCCTCTTCCTCGACTTCTTCACAGCTTTTATATAGTCATTATATGGCGTTTCTACTCTGCTGTCGTGTCTTGCTAGCACTCTTATTATAGTCCTTATGTCTTTCTTTTTGAATTTTTTAGTAGACATTTGCGGCCCATATTCCATTCATGCCAGGTTTGCCTGCTTACTCAGCAAGTTATTGATTGACTGCACCGATACTTAGCTATATTTACTAGATAACATGTTTGCCGATCAAATATCTACAAGTGGCCAGAAGCTTATAAATTTTCCCTTTTCCGGACTTTAGTTGTAGGGTGATGCCTCCTCTGGCTGCTCCACCTGCTTCGCAGTTACCAAGGATATCAATACCTCCTGCAACCCATTGTAGGTTTATAGTGATATAATGTGTTAAGTCCACTAGCAGAGCAAGATATTCTTTCACTATATACTCTACCAGACTTTAGTGATTTTTATATATTTCTGAGCGCCCTCTTTGTCAGAACAATAAGGCTTGAACCGCTGTAATCTCGGCTTGTTAGGCACTGCAGTGGTGTGGTAGTCGGTAGTCGGGATTGTACTATCTAATTTTTCTGAAAAGACACTACTTATCATCTAGTTTAGATCTATAAGTACTTATCCCTGTGTCCCTGTCCACCTCATGACTTTCCCACTCTTCTCTGGAAGGGAAGGCAATATTGGGGACCGAATTTAAGTTCTGCTCTAATGAATTTCGAAAATCAGTGGTATTAGCTAGAAACAGTAGGTATGTTCCCCTTTCTTTCTCATAACATGGATTTTCGAAATCCTATATTAATCTTCCAAATAAGAGAACTTATCTAAAATTCGATTTTTCAAAGGTGGAATGCAGACTTTTGCAATATCTAAATTAAAAATTAAACCATAATAACACCGGTGCCAAAGAACAAAGATGAAAGCTATGTTGAATTTTTAATCCTTGAATTATCCTTTTCAAGCGACACACACACGTAATCAAAGCACAATTAAATATATACTTCCTTTTGAAACTATGAAACAGTTGTTGACGCGAACAACCTTTGACCAACGTCCGAAGCGACATTGAAGGTGCAAATCCCATTAAGCGCCTGACACACGAAGCGCTGTGCTCGTGCGATGGCACATGAAAAGTGTGAAAATTAAACAGAGCACCAAAAGGATTACAAATTATCACACGCGAACAAGGCGATTGGACAAGCGATGGACTAATAGGCGATCTGAAGACAAGATAAAGGACAGGACAACGAACAGAAGGGATGATGCCAACATACTATATACATACATATGTGACAAACAATATGCAAAGAGAGGGAAGAGGAATTGAAGAGAACGTCGGTCGGTTGCTTTCGGTTGCACAGATGCCGAGTTGAATGGAGCAAAAGTGTCAAATGGGATTAAGCATTGAAGGATGACCATAAAGTAGCCGATCAAAGTGAAGGGGCGACCGAAGTGGGTGAGTGAGGAGAGTTGATGTGTGCGGCGTAGAAGACTATGAGTTTATTTGCTCGTATGTGTGTGTGTGTGAGTGTGGCATTCGCGCGATTAATGTCACTCTGGTGACTGTCAACACCGTCACCAAGTTGTCGCTGCTTTAAAAACAGCAGCAGCAACAACAACTACGCGATTAACAGCAAGTGTCATTCAGCATAGCAGTGTCAATTACACACACATACACACTCAAACATGCATGTGAGCACTGGAAGTGGCAACAGCGTGTGCCGTACTAATCGCATGCAAAGTGGCAACACAACCTGCCAAAGTCAATTCGTTAATAATTTAAGAGACGGCAGGTGGCAATGCCGACACGAATGTATGCTACACTTGTAGTTGTTGTAGTGTTGCCAAAGCACACACACACTCACACAAACATATTTTCACACTATGCCTGTTGCTGTGTGGTTGTTGTAGCCGAGTAAGGCGCGAGTTAGTCGAGTGCTCAGCAGGATAGCGACGTTTGTAGTTTAATACGCACATACAAGCATATCTTCAGGCGCCGTGACAATTTAAAAATTCATCTTGAAGCGTGAAGTGAAATAGAAAAGTAGGTTTTGGATTTAGTGTTGTATTTGTATTACATACAGGGTTATTTTTCTGCAAATTGCGCTCTTTATCCAAGCGAGGTAATGCAGATCTGATTTCTTTATTAGATTATAAACTATTTTTATATTCCCGTAACCAGTTTCATCGATAAGGGTATACCATATTTTATATGCTTAACGGTTGCTTATTGTTATATAAGAAATTATGTCAGATACTTATGGTTTCTCTAAAAAAAAGGTAAAGAAACAGTCGGAAAACTCAGCCTCCAAATGGGTTAATACAGATCGACTTCGCTGAGGCCCGAAATGAGGCCTGTAGTACCAGATTCCAGCAAAGGAATATTTATCAAGCTACTTGACTGTATCCACATTGACGTAGGCAGCCTCCCAATTTTGCGATCGACCACGACACGATGGGACGGGTACTCCACAATCTGCGTCAAATACCTTGCGTAATGCGTGAAAGACTGCAGCCCACCGTCAACAAACTGATTGGATCTTATCAGTGGGGCTTTAGACCTGGAAAGTCTGCAGTCGACTAGATTTTTACCATGCGCCAAATCCTGGAAAATACTCGTGAAAGGAAGATCGACACACATCACCTATTCGTCGATTTCAAAGCTGCTTTTGACAGCACGAAAAGGAAGTGCATCTATGCAGCCATGTCTGAACTTGGCATTCCCTCAAAACTAATACGGCTGTATAAACTGACGTTGAACAACACCAAAAGCTCCGTCGGGAATGACCTCTCCGAGCCGTTCGATATCAAGTGAGGTTTCAGACAAAGTGACTCTCTGTCGTTTGACTTCTTCAACCTATTGCTAGAGAAACAAGAGAAGTTACAATCTGCTATAAGAGTAGCTGCTGGCGTACGCAGATGATATTGATATCATTGACCTCAATATTCACGCCGTTAGTTCTGCTTTCTCCAGACTGGATAAGGAAACGAAGCAAATGGGCCAGGTAGTGAACGAAATATCTCCTGTCATCAAACAACCAATCGTCGCATTAGCGACTTGACTCCCACGTCATAGTTGACAATCATAACTTCGAAGTCGTAGGTAATTTCGTCTATTTCGAAACTTATATTGGCACCAACAACAACGCCAGCCTCGAAATCCAACGCAGAAAAATTCTTGCTGAAAGGTGCTACTTCGGACTGAGTAGGCAATTGAAAAGTAAAGTCCTCTTTCGACGCACAAAGCCAAATTGTACTAGTCACTCATCATCCCCGTCCTGCAATACAGTGCGGAGGCATTGAAAATGACCTCATCGGAAGAGTCGTCTTTAGAAGTGTTCGATTGAAACGTTTTGCGGAGGATCTATGATTCTTTACGCATTGGGATCGGCGAATATCGCAGTCGATGGAAAGATGAATTGTACGAAATATTCGACGGTATTGACATATGGAGTACAGCGAATTAAGAGACAGCGGCTTCGTTGGCTGGGTCATATCGAAAATATGGACGAAAACACTGTAGCTTTGAAAGTATTCAATGCAATACCCGCGGGGGGAAGCAGAGAAAGAAGAAGACCTCCACTGAGTGATCGAGCTGAGTCGATTTAGCCATGTCCTCTACTTTGTTGGAAAGGCCAAGTGGAGAGGGACATGGCTACACTTTGAATCTCCAATTGACGCGAAACGTTGAAAAGGCTGAACGACTGTCGCGCTGTTCAAACGCGTAAGCGGTTTTTTCGCTAATAAAGAAGGAGAAGTCGTATTGTGCTGACGAAATTTGACTATTATTGTTTCCATAAAACGCATTGGATAAATAGTAAAGGAACTGGGTGCATCTTACATTATTGAAAATGTGGTACATTTTGGTGTCTACAGGTAAGTAAGTACGTTTCGACAGTCATTTGCTTGAAGTTATAAATCCTTTCGATCAAACATTCATGAAGCTACTACAAAAAAGTTTTCCATGCAAGGGAACTTTTGATTTGATAGATCTGTTAATAGGCGGACATGTCTAAATCGACAAAGGCTCTTGCCTCGGATTATTTATGTAATATATATGAATACCCTATAGACTATAAGTCATTTCCTTCTGGATGTTATGAACTTCGTGGCAAACTTATTACTCTTTTAAGGATATAATAACTATGGAAGTTTCAAAGCAAGTTTTAAGTTTTAAGCACTTGAGCTTGAGGAAGCTGGTATTAGAGGCGAGATCCGCTGATGGTATTGGAGAAGGTACAAAGTTTGTTAAATTTTCAAAAAGACAAATGGACATTCATATACTTATTAGCAGAAGAAGCAATGTGGAAGTATGATGAACTTGATGTAATTCTGGGGTGTTGGGTCTCCGAGACAATTATTATCAGTCACTTTTATCTTTTTGAATTTTTATACTCTACAAAGTGTATACTAAGTTTCCCACAATGTTTATATCACCCAAAAGTATAAATGATCAGCGTAACGAGGTGAGTCGATTTAGCCATGTCTTTCTGTCTGTAAATATGCGAACTTGTCCTTCAATTTTTGAGATATCATACTGAAATTTCGTTTATGTTCTTTCCTCACCAAGAACATGCTCATTTGTCGGAACTGCCGATATCGAACCACTATAACATGTTACTGTCTTACAAACCAAACGATTCAAATCTAGTTCTCTGTATGAAAAACTTTAGTATTTGGGAAGATATCTTGACGAAATTTGGCCATGGTTCTGTCCCAAAGCAACAGCACAATCTTCGAAGATATTATTCACATCGGATTGCTTTAACATATAGATGTCATATAAACTCGGTCAACTCTCGATCGGAAAAGTTTGTATCGAAAGCTTTTTCATTTGTCGAAGTTTTTGTAAAGAATTTCGGTATCTGTGAAGGGTATTAGAGCGTCGGTGCCACCGAAGTCACCTTTTTTTTGTAACTTTGAGCATTAAAAGCTTTTGTGCATAACAGCATTTTTCTAGTATTTTCGCATATACTTTTAAATCCATTTCAGTGTTATTATTTTTGCATTGTTTGCCAAACAAAAAACGGAGTTATGTTTGGTTTGACTTTATCCCTTTGTAATGGTGACGGAAGTGGCAAGGATATAGCAATGGTGTATTATTTAAATTCATATGAAAGTGTAACTGTATATATACTCGTGTGGTTGTAGATGTGTGTGTGTGGGTAAAGTTGTTGTCACTGTTGGTTGGACAGTTGCGGTGTTTGTGGTTATGGCCATTGTGTGCCTGAAAACTCGCAACAACATTTGTAAATAAAGTATATACGTATGTGTTTTGGTATGAATATGCCAACTTTTGTATGGAAGCATGGCTAAGCATGTGCATATGTGTGTACGTATTTATATGGATAATACCAGTTTCATTGTAGTAATTTACCGTTCTGTGTATTTCAGTTTTTTGCGTCCATTATTTGAGGTTTTTATTGTTGACATTATTGTTATTATTTTTTATTAACAAATAGCTGCAGGCATATGGAATTTATTCATAGTTGCAGCATTAGGGTTGTCCTCAAGGAATAGTATACGAATACGGCCGTGAGAACTTTCTGACCCAGAGCGAACTGTAAGAGGTTCTCTGACGTTTTGCTTTAGCAAAGTTAGTCTCTTCACAATAGAAGGGCTTTTGAGCGGAGACAGGATAGCCAATAGCCTCGATTTTGTCGGACGCTTGTTGCCAAGGCTGTATGAAGGAAGGTGATCTACCCTTTTCCTCTTCAATCCAGCTAGTGGTGGACTGAGCTTTAAATATCTTGGTGGACGCATATTGAGCAAAAGTGGCAAGGATTTATATTAATCACCTTAACAAATCAGTGGTAAGTTCAAAACTCTTCGTATGAAGATCTGGTGATATATTTTTAGGAGTTTTTGGTTAGGACTAACGCTCCCAGCTGTCCAAGTGGGATTCGGTGCTATCTTTGGCGCGAGGGTCAAGCCTTAGTCCTAACCTTATCTAACTTCACAACGTTTATCGGTAATACTTTAGATACGAATATGACTTTTGCGTCTGTCTGTATTAGTTGGGGTTCGCCTTAGGCCTGGTTAGGTCTAAACGGTCCCCAGGTTTTAAGGGTTTGAACGGGGAGAAGTGCAAAAGCTTGTGGAGGTTCATTCTGAAATATCTGGAGGTCATTTATAATAACTTCGTATGGGACGTTCACATGAGTGAAGGAAGGGTTGTTCTTCTCCTGAAGTCTCTTGAAAAGAACAGGAGCGATCCTCGTTCTTATCGAGCATCCTCCAGTGCTTGAAATAGTGCTAAAAAGAGTTATGGTGGAACGCCTGCAAGAGCCCACGAAGGGTATGTGGTCGGATAGACAGTAAGGGTTCAGGTATGTAGGCTGTATTGCAGATCCATGGTTTTATGTTCAGAATGTTTTTAGAAAGAATGTTAACAAATATGTCCTTGGAACTAGAAGGGCTTCGCTGTCTGGAAATTACTCTTTGGCGGAGCTACTTTTCAGACAGAAAATCTTCTGTAGTAGCCATGAATGGGTGTGCAGAGATTGGAGTAGTTCGTGGCTGCCCGCAGTGTTGCATCTGTGGTCTATATATCTCGAATATCCCGACAGACTCTCTACTCGGGTACCTTGAGCCTCTACGTAAATGTTGTGCGTGTGCAGACGACTTTCTATTTATGGTTGACGGTCGCTCGCCTTACATTTTGTAAATACTTGGCATTTAGGTATAGGGGTGGACATATCGATGGAAGAAACGGTTGCAATGTTGCTTAAGGGCAGATTGTCGCTGGCCCGTTCAGCGCTTGTCCGGATGAACGAGGTCAGTGAAAGAACGTGTCCACACTTGGAGAATGTAAAGGAGCGACTGCAGGCAATCGTAGGCAAAGTACAACGCATTTTGTGGAGTGATTGAGACCTCCGATACCATGCTTTTCGCACTAGATGTATTTCGTGGCTTGTTTGTGGTCTGTGCCACTTATGAAGCCGCAATATGAAGATAACTCAGACACAAACTTCTGTCGGAGTATGGGTTTTCTGCTTACGGGGCATGGACCTCTGACTGGATTTTCGCATAAGAGGTACTCTGATAGGTCAGAGTATTTGTGTGAGAGGCGAGTCCTGGATTGATTGCACGCTATTGACCGCTGCACTCGGACGTTGGAGATCTTGGTGGTATGGGAATTAGAGGGACTGATGGACGTCGGAATGCCAAACAATTAAGGTCATATGCGCGGGAATTTTTTAGACGTCCAAGGCGTTTAATTGGGTATTAGGGTTAGCTTCTTAAAAGAATGGTTAAGCGTGTAGTGTCTGTAAGGGTCCACCCCCTGGTTACAAGTCCAGAGCAGTAAGGAAGCTTATCTGGATGTAGTTTCGGCTACGAGGTCTCACCGGAACTGTAATTCTGGTACCACGGGGACCAGGAGCCCTTGGAGGTCGCTCCAAACTGCTCATGCGGATTAGACCCCCGGGAAATACCGTCCTGATTGTGGTTAAAGCATGAATGTAGAAAGAACTGACACTTTTCACTTTGAATGAGGAGTTACATTGCAACCGTGTGCCGGACCTAAAAAACGACGCAGCTTTTAGATAGGCCACGAACCTGACGAAGGTGGTTAGTGTGTCCATTCCACACTGCCAATTGATATTGAAAAATTCCTGTCATTTTCCTGGCGCCGATCGACGCATTAATTTGATCCGCAGTACTTTTAAGCACCGAGGGGTAAGGCTGTCATCAGCAACCAGTCATATCGAACCACTTTAACACATAGCTGTCTTACAAACCGAACGATCCAAATCAAGTCCTTGTATGGAAAACTTTTGTATTTGGAAGATATCTTGACGAACTCTGGCATGGATTTTGGCAAGAAGCAACATTTTTTTCCCACCTTTAAGGGCAGCCCTAATGTGAATTTATATATCATTACTATTTTCCCGCTTTGTTTATATATTAGTATTGTATGCAATCACTCAAAGTGATTTCCACCTGCCTCAGTCGCCTACAGTAGTTTTTTAGGCTCTCACCTCATTCTGTTCTTTTGGTTAATACTTTAAGCAGCGTTTTGTTGTTGTTGTAGCCATAAGCGCCCAGTATGTATGTTTGACTGTCAGTCGGTGTGTTTGTTTGTTGAAGAGTTGCGGTGTTTTATTAAAAATACATAAAAGCGCAGTGCTGCCATATGTGTGCATAATTCATTGGCGCATTAGCTGTGTGTGAGTGTGTGTTTGTAAGTGTGTATGTTCATCACAATGCATTTCAAGAAGAATAAATATTGAATTAAAAAGAAAAACAATGCATAAATAAATTTAAAAAATGCATATGCAATGCATTGATTAAAAAACTATAATGGCGAGCGGATGGAAAAAGAAGTCGGAAGAGGAATAAATCTCGCTAAATATTATTGAATAAAAATAAATAGTATTTAAGTGTAAAAAAAAATGAATGGATTAACGCGGGTTTTGTGCGTTATTTTTAAAATTAATTATTCATTTAAAATTAATGACATGCTGTTAATTTCTGTAATATACATATATATGTTTGCGTGTAGGCGAGCATAATTTATCTTTTCATAAAAAATAGTGTGCTTAAATTTTAAAACAATTTTTATTGCATTGAATATTCTCAATAACTCTCTATCAAGGCAAAAATAATTACTTCGGTTCTAATACTTTTAGACATCCAGGCGTACACCAAACACTGATCCAGTAGAGGCGCTTGGTTTCAGTGAAGAAAATATAATAGCCGTAGCTGAGAGTATACCGTAGACCGTGGAGTGTCGATTCGGTGCCGTTCGCAGTAACCCGGACTGACGTACGGAACGACTTGGCCCATTTTACGACAAGATCTTAAAGTGAAAGCATATAAAAATACAGCTTGTGCAAGAACTGAAGCCTTTTGATCTTCTCAAGCGACATCACTTCGCTCTATGGGTTCTCGTAAAGAAGATCTGACGTTTTCGAACCAAATTTTGTTCAGAGATGAGGCTCATTTTGGGCTCAATGCCAACAAAATTGCGACGTTTGTAACGAAAAGCAACCTGAAGTGACTCAGGAGCTGTGATAACCGACTATTTGATGCCTGAAATTAAAGCACGTGATCTCGGCGGCATTTGGTTTCAACAAGATGGCGCCATTTCCTACACATCTCATCAATCAGTGGATTTATTGAGAGAACGCTTCGGTGAGCTGATAATTTCAAGTTTTGGGCCTGTCGGTTACCACCAAGATCATGTGATATCACACTGTTAGACTTTTTTTTGTGGGGATATGAAAGTCTTTGTCTATGCGGGCAATACCCACTGTTACCAATCGAAAATTGGACCAACTAAGACTATTCTATCGACAGTACTTTGTGATCATTTAATATAACCAAAGACTAAAACTAATTGGAAAGAAAAGTTATTTGAAAGCAACGCTAAGAAAATTTTTATGCTTCATACTGAACTCAATAAATTCAAGAATGGGGTTTTGAAGCGAATTTTGTAAACGGGATTTAACCTGAAAATTTATGAAAAATATGTAACGAAAACAAAGAAATCTACGAATAAAAATAAATTCGAAAATAATTTTTTTTTGTTGTTGCACTGTATTTACTCACAGTTATTCAAAAGAAAGGCTCCTCCTCTAACTACAGCTTTTTCTCTGGAAGGAATATTTTCTCCTCTACCTTATATTATCTCATCATGTTTCATCACAATTGAACTACATATTTGGATGGAAGAAATTTCAGCAATAACCTGATTATACTAGAATTACATATGATCATTGGTAACGACGGAAACCGCATTTAAGAACAACTAGTCACAAGTAGATGGCCCGGCGGGTAAGAAACTAACTGCCTCCAGTAGTACATACATACATATAAGAAAGCTGCAAATTCTATCAAAGAGCGTAGAAAACTTCTCTCCAAGCAGTATTTAATAACAGGTTTTCGGTGAAATTATTGCAACAGATATATTTTTGAATCACCATTCTATCTATCAGGAATACCAAAAGAAGATTTCGAAAATAAGTCCCCTACGTCTGTTAGCTCACATAACATAATACAGAACGGACATAGTAAACTAATAACAGATATTCGAATATTGTAAAAGATAATCATAGTAAAAGCTATCAACTTCGTAAACACTTTGCCTATGATTGATGTTCAGGAAGTCAAAATATCATAAATCGAACAATTCAAGGCAGAAGAGAAACCAGTAGCCAATGGTGTTCAGAATACAATCGTATGTCACGCATCTAACACTACTTTTCTTTCGGCCAGATTTCTTTAAACAGATTATTACCTGCATTATCGCTTGCCTGGTAGCCTTGTAAAACAAAAAGTGTAGGATGGGATAGATACCGAGAGTTGAAGAGGGAAGTGAGACATTTTTGCATACAAAAAGAGACAGTCGGCCTCTGCGTGAGTACGAAGAGCTGGACAACCTGGCCGACAGGTGTCGGCTCGATTCGAAATGCTCGAAATTCTACGAAAAGATGCGGCGACTAAGAGCAGATTTAAAGATCGGAACTCTTGTAGAAACCCCAGAGATGATCTAGTGACTGATAGCCTGAGCATACCAAAACTATGGAGGGAACACTTCTCCAGCCTACTGATTGGCAGTGAAAGCATAACACCAGGAGAAGGTGAACCCGATTCCTTAATCAATGGCGATGGAGCGGACGTTCCATTGCCCGACCATGAAGAAGTACGCTATTCAAAGACGGTGGCGAAGAACTGATAAGCAGCATGCATCAGCTTCTTTGTAAAGTATGGTCGGACGAAATCATGCCCAACGATTGGAATTTAAGTGTGCTATGCCCAATCCATAAAAAGGGAGACCCTACAATCGAACCGTGGGATAAGCCTCCTTAACATCGCATATAAGGTTCTATCAAGCGTACTGTGTGAAAGATTAAAGCTCACCGTCAACAAACTGATTGGATCGTATCAGTGTAGCTCTAGGCCTGAAAAATCTGCAGTCGACCAGATTTCCATCATGCGCGAAATCCGCTATGTATGAACTTGGTATCCCATTAAAACTAATACGGCTTTGTAAGCTGACTTTGAGCAACACTAAAAGAAACAGGAAGGACCTTTCCGCGCCGTTCGATACCAAACGAGGTTTCAGACTCCCTATCGTGCGACTTTTTCAATCTAGTCGCTGCGTTTCGATAAATTCTATGACATTTTAATCTTGTTTAAGCTGATCTTGTTCATTCTTTAACCTTATACGGCATTCGCCATTAACTTTTATTGCTCTAAAGATTTTTATTATGATCTTTCTTTCGAAGACTTGTTGTTTGGGTTTTGTTCTTTTCGAGTAGCTTCCATGATACTGCTCCGTAGCACAAAACTTGTTTTTGGTTTTGAATAGAACTAACTCACATCGCCTACTGACTAGCTTTGCTTTGAGCCGTGGCACTAAAGAAGTGTATTATCTATTGGCGCCTTCTATTTCGTCATCGATACTCCTCATAATGAAGGAAGAAAAATAACTGGAAGAGAAACTAGTCTCTCCATTTATAAGCAAATTCCTCTCAACTGTAACTGTTTACATCATTACCGCAAAAGAGAAAATGATTTCTGCTTCCTTAAACGCTCAGCGAGTTATCTTGGCAATTAATTTATGCACTTAATCATTTGTTTAAACATGTTTAATTGTTGTTGTGATGCATTAAGCCATACACAAGCAACCGGTGCTGTCAATGGAAATAAAGATTTGTTCCGGCTCCCCGCACTAACTGCAATTCACGCAGCTCGATGATACAATTTCAGAACTTAAGATTCTCTTACAATTAATAAAAAATGCACTTAAATAATAATAAAGCAACAAAGCAATAGGAAATAGCGGAAATAAAGTAGCAGATTGAGATACCAAATGGAAAATGGAAAAATATGTTGAGTATGTTTGTGAGAAAAATTGAATATTAAATGCTTCCTTTTGCCTTGAGATGATGATAGATGCTACAAGGCAGAAGTAAAAAGGCAATTGGCTGAGAAACAGGCGGTAAGACAGACAGCGAGACACTTAGACGGGCTGAAGAGCCGCGTCACAACAGCAGCGTTGCATTTCACAGAGATAACGGTTTATAAAGTGAATAAATGAAAATGAAAATAGGAAATATATATAAAATTGTTTTGTAGTTGAATTTGTATATATATAAAATCTGTCATTTTTATATAAAGATGTGCGTTCGAGCGTCTTGCCAGCAACAATTGAAAATAAAATCAAGCAACAGCCTTCCCTAGCGGCAACTCCAGCCGCCGTCCGCTAGACAGCGAGGGAAGATCGGCATGCCTCAGCATATCATTGGAAGCGCCTTTCAGCCAAGGCATGTAAGTTACTTAAGTGCGACGTGAAGTGCTCTACTCAAGTGCTTAATTTATTAGAACACGCATTTAATGAGGGAAGCGGAATTTCTTTTAGTAGGCAAGCGCAAAAATTAAAAAAATACTTGTATATTGCTGACTACAGCATATACATACATACATATGTTGTTATTGTTGTTGATTACTCGTATCCAGACATTGCTTTCAAGGTTGCCGCCAAAGCAAAGATTCTTTGCTTTTTGAATACCCCAATTTGGCATCTGTTTGCCGTGCACGATAAAGACAATTTCTGTTTTCGATCGGTTTTGTGTGGGAAATTTTAGGAAATTAAAATAATTTTTGAATTTTGAGGAAGTGTGCTTCAGATTTGGTACCAAAGTGTTGCTGACAACTTGATTTATCAAGGTTCTTTCAATCTCTTTAAAGAACAAATTCAACCTAGATCAAATCGGACAGATGCCAGGCCTATATTATTTAAAGAAGAGAGAAAATCAGTGATCAACGGATCAACAGAAACATGGCCGATTTCTACACAATATTTTTCAAAGGTCTCAGGGAATATGAGATAAAACATTTATAGCTCATAATACTTGTATACGTGAACTCTATTGACCAGTAATATATGGTCTACAAACTCATCAAAACGGCTAAACTTTGTTACGAAAATAGAAATTATTAAACCATAACCACATCTCCAATACATCTGTATTATCAAAATCTCTAGAAAAGCGAAAACCTTCTAAATACGAAGTTTCTTTATAGAAATATGGGACACCTTCTTAAAATATCTATCCTTCAAACCTTTGACAAGTATTATCAAATCACAAAGGCCTTTCTGATCCCATCCGCATACATTATTTTTCGTTAGAAAACTGATTCACTTCAAAATATATCATCCATACGTCCCGCCGTTGAATAATCTTAAGTCGTACAGATCGTTAGATGTGAAAATGTTTGAAACTGAGTAAAATGGGAAAGTTTCACTTACTAATCTGTATGTTGTTCATTCTAGAGCTTTGCGAAATCAGTCTATATCTTCCAGTCGACCGCTTCCTTATACCGAATAATGAATTTGCTCCTAATAAATGTTGTCTCCCTAATTTGGAATGGGAGAGGATCGACATATATCAGCTTCTTGTCTATTTTAAAGCTGCAAGATTGGAAAGAACCTCTCTGAGCTGTTCGATACCAAACGAGGTTTTAGATAAAGCGACTCCCTATCGTGCGATTTCATCAATACCATCGGCTCCAGGTTGGACAAAGAAGCGAAGAAAATAGGTCAGGTACTTTAGTTTGTATAATAATTTGTTTATTATGTAAGCTTTAATAAAATAAAAATAAAATAAAATAAAAAAGGTGAGGTAGTGAACGAGGGTAAGACGAAATATCTCTTGACATCAGACATACAGTTATCGTAAACGCGACTTGGCTCCTTGTTGATAGTTATAACTTCGAAGTCGTAGATAATTTCGTCTATCTTGGAACCAGCATTAACACCAACATAACTTCAGCCTCCAAATCCAAATTTTAACTAAGTAGGCAACTGAAAAGTAAAGGCCTCTCCCAACTAACAAAGACGTAATTCTACACGTCACCTCCTATATGGTGCAGATGCATGAACGATGACAACATCTGATAAGTCGGCCTTAAGAGTGTTCGAGAGAAAGGTTTTGCGAAAGATTTATGATCTGTGCGATTTGTCAACGGCGAGTACCGCAGTCGATAGACGGATAAGCTGTACAGGATATACCACAACATTAACACAGTTCAGCGAATTAAAAGACAGCGGCAAGAGACGCTGGTTAGATCATGCTGTCCGGATGGAAAAGAACACTCCATTTTTGAAGGTTGTGGAATTAGAGAGAAAGAAAGATCTCCACATCGTTGGAAAGATCAGATAGAGAAGGACCTGGCCGCACTTGGTACCACGAAATGGCGCCACATAGCAAAACGGAGAAACGATTGGCGTGCTGTTGTTACCTTGACCTCGTAACTGGTGTCTACAGCAGTAAAGAAGAAAAAGAAGAACAAATTTTGATCCGTAGGCCTCTACGTCCTACCTCAGACATGATTACACAATTAGGTTAAAATATAATATATGTATTTTATTCTAAACATTGATGGATATATTCATTAACAGATCAGAAGTATCTTTACTCTATGAAGGTAATCCTTGAGAATCAATCGTACTTTCGTATGAGGCAGTTAGAAGGCAGAGAAATATTGTCTTGTGGATTCAAATAATTATTAGGTGGAATCTTAATCTCTTAATATGTTTTATATCACTTACCCTTGGATCAAACTAAAGCCGTTCATAATTTCAAATCGCTGGAACTGAAAGTAAAAGAAAAACAAAGACATTTAAAACCGAAGAGACCATAAATTTATTTTAGATAAGTAGTATGTAGGTTAGAATATAGATATATCTCACTACGTGTCTTAATGGTACGTCATAAGATTAAGTCTTTTCATACGAATTTCTACAAGTGAAGCAATAGTAAGAGACAACTACCAGGGCTATTAATAATCTTTACAACTACCAATAATGACAGGCAAAAAATATTGATATATTTAAATGGCAACGCCAATTGACCCACAATGTCAAAATAAATTTCATCAAAACCTGCTATCATTCCTTTCACAATAATGAGAACTTTTTCAACACAGAGAGCCCTAAGGCTCAATGAAGTGGAAGTAGCGAGGATAATAGAAATAAAGTATGTAGGGCAGGTACTATAAGGCGGGAAGCTCAAGTGGACTTAGGCATGCTACGCTAGGTGTACACCACGACAGTTAGACCAGTGGTCTCATATGGAACGGCATCGTAAGTGACAAGAGTCTCACTCATAACTGTTGGGAAACAGCTGGCGACAGTTCAGGGGCTGGTATGGATATGCTATGTGCACTTGCTAAACCACTTAATGCTGGTCTATTTTAGTCCTGCTGTCACTAGTCGAATTTTAGGCTGGTCATTGTAAGCTCAAGAGGTATCTATTTATTATGGGTCTAGCATGTTATACAGACTGCCGGTTCTGCGAGATGGAGCCGGATCACCTGGTATTAAACTGCACCGCAGACTGCAGATGCAGAATTAAGGTCCATGTATCCGAATACCGGATCACACCGCCCTGAACAGCATCTAGCAGTATATTGAAATTTATCAATGTGCTGGGTCTATGTAAGTCATTGGACTGAAGGGATGGCACTTTAGACCTTAGGTCGCGTAGCAAATCTCAATTCATATCTATCTTTCTTTCCCTGCTGTCATCAAGACATGGTAATAACAGAATTTCACTGGAAATAGTCTACCAATGACTATCTTTCCTAGCGACAGCATTAAGAAAAGGATTTACTATGAAAAAGGATTTGAAGACCCAATGAGCAGCAAAAGTGAATGGGTGGACTCCTTTCGCGAGAAACACCTTCGTAGGAGTACAATGTAATGGTACATAGACGATTTGAAAACGGCAATTGGAATTGGAGCTGACATAATAATAACTCACTAACATGGATTCCTAGGCATAGTTGCATCACTAGAAATGAATGAATGATTGAATGTTGAAAGAAGCTACGGTAACCAATTCGCTAGAACCGGAGTCGTTCTTCGCTATAGGTTCCCACACTTTACGAGAGAAGCTACAGAAAGGGGAAAAAGCCCGGTAGTAAACGCCACTGGCTGTACCTGGGCTTAGACATGAGTACCTTATGTGAGGAAAGAGCAGAGACAGCGCAGCAAGTACTCACCGATTACCCCGCAATCCCAAAATGAGGGAATCAGACTATCAGGCAACTAAATTCGCTGAGAGGACACATTACGATCCTTAACCCAGAAGCTTTACAAAGCTTCTTTGATTTGAATATGTTGACCGAAGTGTTATGATAACAGAAGAGGGTACTATGAAACACAGGTCGCAATGAATTCTTCAATTTCAATCTATCCACCTGAATAAAATTCAGAGTTCCAGCAGTGAAGACCTCCTACGAACTAGTAATATTAATAATGATTCGCTTTATCGTCACAAGAAAGAGAGGCTAAACATATGTCGAAAATACGAGTAGTCTGCTACCTTACAACCTAGTAATATTTTTTAGTCGCGAATACAGGCGTCATTAGTTTTCTCGCCTTTACTCGTATCTGTGTGAGAATCATATTTGCCCTTCGGGTCTCGTAAATATTTACATCCATAACACAACAACCGGAGGGTCGCTTTAAAGCTTATCCCTCATGTTAAGGCAACAACAAATTTGTGCGAGTCCCCGGCCAGCGCTGCTTTAGAGCTCGACGCCTTAAAAATCAAGGCAATCATTCATAATCAAGGCGCCTACTTTACATTCGCACCTAAAACTCCGTGGGCGTTGTATATTCTCCCTGCGACCACTCATCTTTTAACCCGCAATCTTCACAACTTTTGAAGTTTTAATTATCGGTTTCATGTGTCACATGATGCCAGTGGCGTCACCAACGACTGCAAGCGGCCGCAGCATAAAGTTACTTGGCGGATACGAGTAGTTGGCGCATATGGCACGCGCCCCTAAAACAAATCGGCATTATGCGCTTGATGAAAGATGCAACGAGTGTTTTGGTATTGTTGTGAAATGGAGCGGGAATTGTTTGGTGGTCGGCTGTCGGTTCGTTTGTCATCGCTGCTTTTCGCACTTAAGCTCGGTCGGCGCTGTGTGACGTTTTAATTGTCCACGCGTCTCATAAACCAGTCAGTTAATTGGCGACAAAATGCAATTTGAGTGGCGCTACATTTCCATTAAAGAGCCCCAATACAGTTCGTATAAAGTTACTAGGACGGCTATAAAGTTCTTCAGCTGCATTGCGGCATATTTCTTCCGCGCACACACGTATGTATGTATGTATTTACTTGGATAAAGTTCGGTTTTATCGCTGGAGTTTGTCAGTGAAGATGCTGAAATAGTTTTGTTGTGTATTCAAGTTGTCAAAAGAAAATTGCCGCTTTTGGATGATGTTAATTTTAGGTTTAAATTTTTTTTACACCTTCGCTAACTAGAAGTCTCAACTGCTTATTTAAGATGAGTTTTCGAGGTATCATTTATGTATGTTTTCTTCAATTCTCCTGAATCCGTGAGGTTTTTACTCACACAAAATCGCATTGTATATGCTATAGTGGAGATTTAACCGTTGCCTTAGACACTGAGACATACCAAATTCCGTAAAACCAAATCGGATGCAAGATTGGTGGCGTTAGGTTAAATTTCCACAAGAATCTTCGAACTTACTTCGATAAGCAGCACCTTTTATCTCGGAGAAAAGATTCCGCATCATACTAAATGAAGGTCGATGGCACAGGGACACGCGAATCAACAGCGAGTCTTTCAACAGCTACGAGGATGGATCAGAAATAAATGATGAAGTGTGCACCAGGGTCCATTGCACGGAGCTAGATCCAACCCTTAAAGCTGCCGGAATTTTGCAGTATCTTCCTAGCATAAGTCTTTGCACTCAGGAAGCTGCTATCGATGACCAAACGCCAATTAGAGTAATAATTTCACATCGCATTGCGTCAGAGAATGTTTTTAAAAGCAGGGAGACAGTAGATATACCGGAAAGAACCTGCATATATTCTATATTCCAGACCCTAAAAGGAATTCGGGAAAGGAAAAATCATATGAAATGTGCCATTCGCTTGGATCGCCAAGAAAATACGCAATGCACTAAAAACGATACAAATTGAAAATAAAGTTTCTATTCTACACGGTCTCGACTAACTAGCATCTCATGCGAGCCTCATGATCATTACTAACGACAAATGCATGACAAATGCAGAAAGTGCAGGGAAGTAGGCATAAAAGTGACGCTTAAACTCCTCCTTCGCTTCGGTCCGCCTTTATCGAGAATTAGGCTATGAATGTGAAAGTTTCGCACTTCAAGAGATTGGATGAAGTAAAATATGGATACAAAAATACAGAGGTTCAAAGAGACTAACTGCTGCACTTAAGGTAAAAATTTTTCCATCATGACGATGCTACTGAAGTAATAGCCATTGTCATCCAGGGCCAGGCAAGTACACAAATTGTCAGAGCAAATACAGCCAGGTCCTTATTCACCTGGTCTTTCCATCGAAATCGGATTCTTATTCCTCTGCTACTCCCGGCGGGTACTGCGACGAATACTCTCAGAGCTGAAGTGTTTTTCTCCATTAGAACGACATGACCTAGCCAGCGTAGGTACCGTCTTCTAATATGTTGAGGTCGCCGTATATCTGGAACGGTTCACCGTTGCGGTATTTTCCGTTGCTAATGCGCAAAGGACCATAAATCTTCCACAGAACATATCTCGAAAACTCTTAACGGCGACCCATCAGATGTTGTCATCGTCCATGTCACCCTATAGCAGGACGGGGATGATGGGTGACTTATACAGTTTGGTCTTTGTTAGTTGAGTGAGGGAGAGAGAATCAGAGCTGTCCATAGGAACCAAAAGTGAAAAGAGAGTCAAAAGCTTAAAACTATGGCAGCATGTAGCAAACCCCACTCAAAGAACTGTGGACCCACAGACTGATACCGGACATCCCTTTGTGGATAGACAGACGACCTGGTCCCAGATTTCCACCTAACCCAACCACATGAACATGGCTGCTTTAGAAGCTACCTGTACAGATTCCAGCACAACATTAGTCGAACGTGTTCGTGAGTGCTTTGAAGACTCTGAGCATGTATAGTATGTATACTTTTATTGCTATAGCTTTTTAAGTACAAGGAAAAGGCTTAAAATTACACACGGTCGTAATTTATGGTGGAAAATTTGACGACACTCATGTGTCAGTCCACTGAGAACTGAAAAGTTGGCAGTGAAGTGGCAGCCACAATCATGAAAACACTGAGACATATAGAGCAGATTGTGCGTCTGTCAGTCCATGCCATAGAGAAGACTTAAATGTCTTATCAATCCCACGAAGAAATACTTAATCTGGTGGTTTCGTGGGAGAGTCTGGATGGGAAATAGGTTAGGTTTAGCGGAACGAAGTTTCGTACTCCGACTATTGATGCTTCCTCCTACTTAAAAAAAAAAAAAATCATTACAATGCACGGAATTATGTTGCAAGACTGGTTATAAACCCTTTGCACAACAACGGCCTTAATTTTTTCCGGTTGATGCAGAGCGACCTTACTGGAATGCGGTTTATATCAAAACGGGGTATCAAAAACCGGCTTGATTCATTCTTGGTCAAGACGGCGCAGTTTGTTTGGATTTGAATCCTTAAATTTCCAGATAGATGGGAAATGGTTGGAGCTTCAGATGAGCAATAATATGAATAACACTCTTGAACTTTTTTTCTAAAATAAGCGTTCTGTTTCTAACATAACATAAAAAAACGACGCGAGTATTCTTAAACATTTTCGGCATCAACCAATCACCAGACGATGGAAAAATTAACACACAAATTTTCGAAACAATTTTTACAACAAATTTCTACTTCAACACATCCAAGCGCTATCCACTCAAACCAAACGCATTGGAACAATACTTTAAACGTTTCGAGAACACTCCACGTTTCCACAAATGATGGCAGCTAAAATATGGTTGGACAATGGCAAGAAAACACAAAGGCACAATATGCGAAGCCATTATGATGTTGGCACCCATTTTGTGCGCCAAAGGAAAGCAACAAAAGCGCCAACACAAACATCCCGTTAAGTAGTTGCAAGTTTCGACTATAAAAGGTGGATACTTGAAGCAGAAAAGGCAGAAAATTGTGCACAAAACTACATACTAACAATGCAATAACAACAACTACAATGGGAAACCCGACCAAAACAAACACAGTTCGCCAGGAAACCACGCAACCAAACAAGCAAAGCAATCGGACCGGCGCAAGGAGCAAGTCAACGCTAGACTAGAGCAACAGTGGCGCCACAGTTGGCAAGATGGCTATAAGCAACACACACACAGAGCTCAATACGAAAATACACACGCCGCACTCAACAAACCTGTAACAATCATAAATACTTGGTTATAAAGCTGGCGGCAGGGTGTTGCAAGTGTGAGGCGGGGTTGCACAGAGAACGAAAGCAAAACCAAGTGTCCTTTGGGACAATACTGGAGCGCAGCTGGAGTATGGCAGCGAACGATTTGATGGCTGGCATGGCGTGGATTGGAGCTTAAGGTGTTGGAAGCTGCAAGCCGCCACCCTCTTTTTGGGGAGTGTACGTCGTAGTGATTCTGAGCTGGCGCAGACAACTTTTTTGCGCTTTTACGCCGATCCGAACACACAAATGCATACACACGCATGTAGCTTATGGACCGAGTTGGAGTTGAAGTGTTGGATGTTGAGCACAAAATGGTGTGTGTTGGCAAAAGCCACAGTTGAAATCAGCAACAGCCAACAGCCAAGTTTCAAGTGTCTACTAACTCCAAAGAGAAACACAGTTAAATACATACATACGCACATACATTGATATATTTGGAACGGTTTGCTGGAGTGTGAAGACGCGTTTTATGCTCGACAACTTGGACGCTGCTGTAATAAATGTTGTACATTTATTGTTGTTGTGGTTCAGCAAAGAGAACGCTGTTTGGAACTGTAGATATGTACGTAGGGATGTATGTAGTATTATTTTTGTTGTCGCAGCTGCAAGCGGAAGCATTGGGATTTATGAGGTTGTATATTCGGTTTGCCCAAAAAAAATAAATACTAAGAATAGCTTATGCTTCATATGTGCTGGGTGGCGAGAAATATGGAATCAAGAGTCTTGGTGCACAAAAGAAATCGAATTGAAATATAGAAAATATACCTATATAGAGTATATAAGTTGGTAGATCTTTTAAACATAAATATAAATAGTTTTGGCTTTCTATTCCTTTAAAGGCTTTTGTTATTTTTGATGTCTCGTTTAACCAAAACTATAACCAAAACTTTAACTAAAACTTTAACCAAAACTTTAACCAAAACTTTAACTAAAACTGTAACCAAAATATGTTGAGTCGATCCATAAAAGATGTTGAGATCCTCTCGTATTTCTCTAGTACCAACTGTGTCTTTAACTTTTTCGTTGTAAGCTTCATTAACAGAGGTGCTACTTAGGGGTCGGTAGACAATTGAGAAGCAAAAGCAAAGTCGACGCTCAAAAATTACGCCTTTATTCATTCCCGTCCTATTTTGCGGCGCAGAAACATGGACTATGATGAAACGAGATGAGAAAACACTTGGAGTATACGAGAGTATTGCTCTCCACCAGGCCTTTATAGCCGTCCGCGTGAATTAAATACAATAGAACCATGAACTGTATGAGCTCCATGGATATAGTGAAGTCCATTAGAATACAACAAATGCGATGGTCGTTCACATGGAAGATATTGCTCCAGCGAAAAGCTCTTTCAATCCGAAATCCATGGGTGGACAACGGAAGAAAAGAAGAGCGCCCACGAATCCAATTTAAAGACCAAACCAGCGCCTGACTGGTAAAATTTTGTGTTCTAGGTATTTTTTCTCCAGTCTAACGGTTACGGTACTCCGTTACTATATATGTATTAATACACTTGGAGACTTTTAGTGTGGGTTATCGGGGTTCTCCCCTCCAGAATGTACTGACAATATGTCGGTAACCCCTTATCTCACGTGATCCCCAGTCGATATGATAGATATAGACTGAGATTCGACTACTTTACATATTGCGATCGTCTATAATTTGACCTTATAACTAAGATAACTTGGGGACCGATTAAAGATATACTTTCGAGGGATAGCGAATCTTAATAAAAAGTCCTACATTTAATAGCGCTTATTCGAATTACAACTTATCGGGAATATACCGTCAGAGCTGGGGCAGCCTTTTAAGTTTCCGGATCACTGCAGTATATTTCAGGGTCAGGTCTTAGCTATTGCGAAAGCCGGCCTCTAATGCACCTGCAGGTAATTAGAGCGTCAATATCTAGATGGACAGCCAACCAACAATCAAGACGTAACCTCGTTCCGGTTGACGACCTGAAGTGTCTTGGAAAGTGGAACAGCAGTGGAGAGTGTTGCCAGAAGCAAGCAACTTCACTTCTATTGGAGGGCAATGAAACAGTGGACGAAATTGCCGGCACACAGCCGAAACCTGTATTGGGAAACCCATAAAATATTTTCTTGTCAATCTAACACACATAGCCCTATATATTGGGTTGTCAAAAAAGTTTTGCGGTATTTATATTGAATCAATTGTGGCATCTATACATCGAGCTTCTTAGTGACTCCAAGCTTCTTTAAATGGCTTATAACGGTTTGATGACTACTATGCCGGTCTCTTTCGACCAATTCAGCGATTTTATCGCAATTTTCGACGACAGGTCTTCCGGAGCGTGGCGCATTTTCGACCACCTCTACACCAGAATGAAAACGTTGAAACCATCGTTGTGCGGTGGAAATGGAAACTGTATCGGGTCCATAAACTGCACAAATTTTATTGGCGGCTTGAGATGCATTTTTGCCTTTATCGTAGTAGTACTGTAAAATATGCCGTATTTTGTCTTTATTTTGCTCCATGTTTGCGGCGCTATAACTCACGAACGACTTAAAAGAAACGACAATCAATCAAACACGTGTTAGCGAAGTGAAATGAGCTTTCCAAAAAGGTATAGCATGACCCGATGCGACGAATAAAACTAGAACTACGCGCTTTCAGCGCCAACTAGCGAAAATATCGCAAGACTTTTTTGACAACCCAATATTACGAGGTTTGACAATTAAGTAATGAGACTGATTTTATTGCCGCGCTTGCGGTAAACCTGTGTCCTTGAAATTCCCTTTCTCTTTATTCGGCATCTCTCCCCTCTCCATTTATATATGTACCATCGCTCTAGCTTGTTTAGTTTGCATGCTGCGTCAAGTTGAGTAGATGTGCTCTTAGTCGTGCCCAGGTGTTTCGATGGCACAAAGAGTTTAAGTCGAGGTGCGGACTGACGCGAATGCGTAGCGTTGATAGCCGTGGAATCGTCCACAAAGATTTCGTTCCACCGGGGAAAGCTGTGAATCAAGTCTACTATTGGCAAGTACTCGAAAGATTGGGAAAACGAGTCAACAGGGTGCGCCCAGACATCGCTCGTAACTGGATCTTTCATCACGACAACGCGCCGTGCCATACCGCCCTCAGCATGTCCCAGTAGTTGGCCTCTAAAGGGATCGCCGTGTTGCAACAGCCGCCTTATTCGCCCGACATGTCAGCCTCTGACTTTTTTGTTTCCTAAAACAAAATCGGTGGTAAAGGAACCCATTTTGAGTCGATCACGGACATCCCAGTCGAAGCGTTCCAGAAATATTGCGAAGCATGGAAAACGCGCTGGAATCGCTATATAGCTGCCCAGGGGGGCCTACTTTGAAGGGGATGCCAGACTTGTAGAATAATTTTCAAATATACGGTTTTTATAGAATCAGTCTCATTACTTAATTGTCATACCTCGTAAGCATTCAAAATTGAAATGTTTGCCTTTGAATTCGAAGTCATTATTTACTAAATCACGAAAGAATTGGCTTGGTTCAAAAGCTAGTAAAAAGTCAATTTTGCGTATAGTATTAATAAAAGATATATGTACCTATTTTTGGAAATTTCCACTTCTAAAAAATATCTACAAAAAATTTGAAAATGGGTGCAACAATCTTCAAGTTTAAAACTCGAGTACTATACATGAATACGCCAATTCACTAAAATGTCTCGCCATTCACGGGTTAAGGTATTCGCAAACATTGAATTATGCATGAAACCACTCTGGACCCATTTGTTTTTCAGCTAATTCACCGATTATAATAGCTAACAACAGCAAGTTGCTCTGATTTTGCCGCATTAAATTAAACACAAAGCAGTAGCAGGGACAACAACAACAGGCAAGAATGAGAAGAAATACCACAAAGTGGGGGCAAAAAAAGTCCCAACGCGTTGATAAGTTGCGCGAATTCGCTATCGTGAACCAAATAAATTAGTCGTTAATAACTCAGATACTTTATGAGCTGCTCAAGCGGTTGATAAGCATAATTGAAAGACCGCAAACAGCAGCAGCAACAACAACATCCACCGTGGCAACAACAACCTGCGAGCTTCACGTAACTGTTGTATTGTTGGTAAACACGGTAAACGGTGGACCGTGGACGGTGAATGGTGGACGCGTGAAGAAAAGCAAAATTGCAAACTGGTTGCAACTGATGACATGAACAAATAAATTTGCGAATTTATGACAAATTACGAGGCAAATTCAAATAATTGGAACGATAAGAAAGTGAAACCTTGCATTTGCTTATCGCACGTCGACGATCCGCGGCGACGCGTTGCGGAGGGCGGCAGCCTAGCATACCAACTATGGCAACAATCTCTATGAGCCACTAGCTGCTCAACAAAGCCACCAGTTGTGAACTTAAATAAAAATAAAAACAAGAGCACAAGTAAAAACAAAAACAAAAACAAAGAAAAAAAGCGGCAACAAAAACAAAAGCAAAAGAGCGTGTGTTAATCGTGGCTTTGGCGGAAAGTCCCATCGGCCAACCAACTACTGCATTCCGCGGGTTCAAGCGCCGCAACCGAAGGCTTTCGCTTAAGGCCATTGAGTGGCCCGTGGACAGCTGATGTGTCCATAAATTTGACATTTTATTTTTTATAAAATCCAATTGTGTCAAAATTATGTATATCAAAGACGCCAAAGCGCATTAGAACGCAAATTAGTCGCAATTTAGGCGGCCACTTTCAATTTATATATTTTGCAAAGCTTGCTGCTATTTTTAGATTTCGCTTAATTTTATTTAAATATTTCGTTTGTTAAAAGTGAACCTGTGTTTACCATCAAGTTTGCGCGTAACTTATGTGGTGAGGTGAATATTTGAGTAAATTGGCGAATTCGTATACAGTGCTCGAGGTTTAACCACTTGCACTAGAGGAGTTACGGAATTCCAGCTCAAAATTTTTAATCGAACATTAAAGATTGTAGGACCCATTTCATTTCTGTAGATTTTTTTTTTTCGATGTGGAACTTTTCAAAAATAGGTATATATTTTTTTATCCAATATCATCGGTCTTCTGTGGGATCTAAGCATCAGAAGAATCAGGGAGAACTCAACAATAATGTGCATGATAAGGTTTCAAGACCAGTAAAAGCAAATCATACCAGGAGATGGTGAACCCGGTTCCCCAAACAATGTCTATGGAGCGAACGTTCCATTGCCTGACCATGAAGAAATTCGAATAGCAATTATCCGTCTGAAGAACAACAAAGCGGCGGGGGCCGATGGATTGCCGGCCGAGCTCTACAAACACGGCGGCGAAGAACTGATAAGGAGCATCTTTGTAAAATATGATCGGACGAAAGCATGCATTATGATTAAAATTTAAGTATGCTCTGCCCAATCCACAAAAAGGGGACCCCACCCACTATCGGCGCCAACAACCGTGGTATAAGCCTCCTCAATATCGCTCATAAGGTTTTATCAAGCGTATTATGTGAAAGACTAAATCTCATTGTCAATAAACTAATAGGACCTTATCAGTGTAGTTTTAGGCCTGGAAAATCAACAACTGACCAGATATTCATTATGCGCTAAATCTAGGAAAAGACTCACGAAAAAAGAATCGACACGGCCATCTCTTCGTCGATTTCAAAGCTGCTTTCGACAACACAAAAAGTAGCTGCCTTTATGCCGCTATGTCTTATTATGGTGACCCCGCCAAAATAATACGGCTGTGTAAACTGACGTTGAGCACTATGAAAAGTCCCATCAGCATCAGAAAGAACCTCTCCGAGACATTCGATAACAAACGAGGTTTCAGACAAGGCAACTCCTTATCATCCGACCCCTTCAATCTACATGTGGAAAAAATAATTCTAACTGTAGTGCAAAATAGCGAAAGTATAATCTTTTACAAGAATAAACGGCTTCTGGCGTACACCGGTGACATCGATATCATTGGCCATAACAATCGCACTCCAGGTTGGCTAAAGAAGCGAAACAAATGGGTCTGGTAGTAAACGAGAACAAAACGAAATAACACCTGTCATCAAAAAATAGTCGTCGCATTCGCGACTTGGCTACGAAATCGTAGATAAGATGATTCAACGAAGAGTTCTTGGTCGCAAACGGTAGCTAAGCCAGAAATGACGTTTACGAAGGGATTGCTACGCGTTTAGTGAGATTGGAATGTAATCTATGTACATATAATTACGGAGGCTGCTATATATATTTCTGGCCTAGGCAACACTAAGTGTTGCCAGGTGCAATCTGACATTTCCATTGGAAAGTTTGACATTTTTTAGCATAACATCACTCAGAACGTTTTGTCATTTAATCGTGAATTGTTTTATTTACAGGGAATTAAAAAATTCATCTCGGCCAAAAAATGGAATTAACTCATAAATTTTTTCTTTTCGTGCGATCATTTTTCACAACTTTCGACATGGATTATCACGACAAGAGTGCATCGATGAACTAAAATCTTTGTATGGCTATGAAGCACCATCCTATAGCACTGTGAAAAACTGGTGCAACGAATTCAATCGTGGCCGACGCTCGCTCAAAGACGAATTCCGTGAAGGTCGTCCAAAAACAGCCGTTGTGCCAGAAAACATCGATGCCGTACGTGAACTGATAATGCATGACCGTCATGTAACATACCTTCAGATAGAGGCATGCCTATGCATTTCTCCCACCAGCATACATTCGATATTTCATGAACACCTGGCCGTAAAAAAGGTTTGTTCTCGTTGGAAAAATACGATCGCGGTGCTTCAAAAGACGTTTATAAGATCGTCACAGGTGACGAATCATGGATCTATGCGTATAAGCCCGAAACAAAATAGCAATCGACCGTGTGGGTCTTCCAAGATGAGCCAAATCCAACGAAAGTTGTTCGTGGAAGAAGCACTTCGAAGAAAATGATCGCCTGTTTCTTCGGCAAAACTGGTCATGTGGCGACTGTTCCGCTTGAGCAACGTAGGACGGTGAATTCTGAGTGGTACACCACCATTTGTTTGCCTGAAGTCTTCGGAGAAATTCGAAAAACGAATCATTGTGCACCATGACAATGCGAGCTCTCACACATCGGCTCAAACCAGCGCCTTTTTGACCGGCCAAAACGTCGAATTGATGGGTCATCCGCCGTACAGCCCTGACCTTGCACCCAATTCCCACACATCAAGAAAATAATGCGTGGTCAACGATTTTCGTCGCCAGAAGATGCTGTTGAAGCATTCAAAAACCATATTTTGGAGGTGTCTCAATCGGTGTGGAAAAAGTGCTTCGAAAATTGGTTTGAGCGCATGCAAAAGTGTATAAATCTTGATGGAGAATATCTTGAAAAACAATAAAACCATTTTCGTTGATAAATATTCCTATTTTCATTATTAGGTTAGAAATATATATAGCAGTACTCGTATAATTATGCAAAAAAAGCACGACTGTCTAAACCAATAAAGAAGAAGAAGAAGTAAACCTTTAAATTAGGATAAAAATAATGGATTTCATTTTACTATCATGGATTTGTTGTTTTTTATAACTTTATACATGTATGTAAAGTGTTTATAACATATGTATGTATATAATACAATATATACATTATAGGTATGCAAAAGTCCCAGGCACCAATGTTATTACTTCACAACAAATGCCATTTTACAACAACAAAATAGAACAGACGTTAAGCAGAATTAACATTACTTGCAACACATTTGAGAAAGTCTTAACACTTTCAGCATTTGTAAAGCAAAATATTTATACACATGTTAAGTACCATAGCTTTCCGGGCCATCACGCCGCTACTTTATGTGTGTAAAGTTATCATAAACAGATTTTTGTTGCAAGGCTTTCTGGCACAATTGCTGGCGGCGCACTTACTACAGCATTACTAGCGTCGCGGCGGCACTTCCGCCACACAAACACACACACACATACAATCACTCACACATACAGTTACATTTAATGTGCAATGACGGTGAACAAACAAGCTCATAATTCGCACGAAAAACATGATTAATGCAAATGCTTACAGGTTGCCACAATATTTAGCCATTCCGGCGGCGAGTGTGTGTGTGTGTCGGTGCGACGTTAGTTTTGTTTGTTTGCCAGCCGTGTGTGTTGCAAGTGCAATTTCCACACTTCATCTGCATCTGCGCCGGTGATAAGAGACACTTAGGCGCTTTGTGCGTTTTCATTCAATTTACAATTAAAACCCGAGCCAAGCATGCCTCAAATGAAATACGATGAAATGAAGTGAGTTGTAATGTTTGTTGTCTTTGCTAAGCGCAAAGTGTTGACAATTTTAGTTTCCCTACATTTGTGTGTGTGTGTGTCTGTTTGCAATTTTAATGGATGCATAAATATCAAAGGAAATCTAAATTAATGTTTGTTTATGGAAATTGTTTTTCCTTCTTTAAGAAATTTTGATTTATTGTTGCTGTAAAATTATATGAAGCCTAGTAGTTGGAGCAGAAGTCAGTTTCTATTTGAATTGGTAGTTGCATCAAGCAACTTTTTGCTCGAAAGCAACTATTCTCAGTGACTTAAATAAAGGATCGTGATTTCAGCAACATGTTGAGGCAACATATAAAGAGGTTTTTCATATGAACGATGGGGACAGCACACGACGCCATATTTTTTTCCGCCGCTTTGACATTGCTCTTTAGTAAGGTTAGACATTTCATCATGGATAGATATACATACGATCCAACAACGAGTCGAAATTATTAGAATTTACTACCGAAATTCAGAGTCAGTGGCCTCAACTTTAAGAGCGTTACGTCCAATTTATGGTCGTCATAATCAGCCTGTCAGATCAACAATTGTGCGTCTGGTGGAAAAATTTAAATCCGGAGGCAGTGTACAAAATGTTCCGGTGGCAGTGAGACAAAGAAGTGCCCATAGTGTCGAAAATATTGCTGCTGCTAGCGCATCAATTGAGGAAGACCCAAATCAGTATCTCACACGTCGTTCTCAAGCGTTGGCCTTCTCTGTGACGTCGTTGTGGCGAATTTTGTGAAAAGATCTTGGCCTACATCCTTACAAGATCAAATTGAGGCAAGAACGGTAGATTTTCGACCACCAGAATCGTCGTATGTTCGTGAATGGAGCTGAGCAACAACTTGAAAATGTTCTGGATTTTCATCGAAAAATCATCTTCAGCGATGAGGCTCATTTCTGGCTGAATGGCTTCGTCAATATGCAAAATCAGCCAGCAGTCCACACATACTTCATAAGTCTCCACTGCTTCTCAAAAAAATTACGATTTGGTGCGGTTTATGGACAGGCAACGTCATTTGACCGTACTTCTTCCATTATGATCAAGACCGACAAGTTACTGTAAATGACAACCGCTAGGCCTCAGTGAAAAACGAATATTTTAGGCTGAAATTGGATGATATGGACTTGGACAATATATGGTTCCAACAGAACGGCATCACAACTCACACAGCAAATGTCACAATCGATTTATTGAAAACCAAATTTAGCGAACGTGTTATCTCTGGAAATGGCCCATTCAATTGGCCGCCTCGGTCGTGCGATTTGACGCCGTTAGACTATTTTCAGTGGGGCTACATCAAGTCTATGGTCTATGCCAACATGCTAGCGACAATGGATGAACTTCGTACGAAGATCGAAAGTGAAGAAGAGCAAAATCATTCGTCATAGATAGGAACAGGGTGGTATCACTTGGTGACAGGTTTGAATTATAAGATGGATGCATATGAACGTCCTAATCGATGTGTGTGGATGATTATAGTATTACTAATGAAACACAATTACTCTCCTATTGGCAAAAGTTGGCTACATCTGAACGAATGTTTCTTCTAAACAGTCCAGCCCGAATAAGAGCTTGGACTGTGGGAGCAGGTAAAAGTAAACTTTTTGGCTGCCAATCCTATCCCACATTGAACATAATGTTCCAAATGGATGTTCGGTCTATTCTGTGGAAGTCATGATGTGTAAAATGGATAAAAAGAAATTTGTCGTGTTGATAAAAAATTGCTGTTTTGAAGGGGAAAATCAAACACCAAGGATTGGTATGCCAAGTTTAGATGTGGTGAAGCGAGCATCGAAGACGGTAAACGCAGTGTACTGACGAAAAAATTCAATAAACTCCACAAAACAATTTTGGAGGACTATAAAGTGAAGTGGCTCAAGATAGCTGGCACTCTAAAGGTTTCAACTGGATGTGTATATCATATCATTGATGACTTTTTGGGCATGAGAAAGCTCTGTGCATAGTGGGACAATGACGAGTTGATGATTCGAAGCTGTGTTTGGATATGTTCAAGATGAAACATGGCTCCGCAATTTCATTCCGAAGTCCCGCCGTTCATCCGAGTGGACTGCATATTATGAACCCGCACCAAAGCGTGGAAAATTGCAACTGACGGCTGGGAATGTTATGGCGTGTGCATTTTGGGAGACGGGAATAATTTTTTTTAACTACCTTGAAAAAAGAAGAACTATCTACAGCAACTATTACATAGCGCAGGTGGGGCGTTTGAAAGCACAAATGCGAAAAAAGGTTCCAATTAAATAGGAAGAAAGTGAAGTTTCACCAAGACAATGCACCGTTTCATACGTCAGTAAAAACGATGGCAAAAATCCATGAATTGGCCTTCAAACTGCTTCCGCTTCAACCCTGTTCTGCAGACCTGCCCACCCGCTACTATTTCCTGTTCTCAGTCTCAAGAGAACGCTTGCTGGAAAGAAATTTTCGTCGAATTATGAGGTGATCGCAGAAACTGTGGCTTATTTGGAAGCAAAGGATAAATCATACTACAAAAATGGCATCGAAAAGATGTAGGGGCGCTATAATCAGTGTATCACCAACCATCAAAGAGAAGATCAAAGATTTGCTGATTGAAAATCGTAGATTGACTATTAGAGACCTCGCTGATAGTGTTGGAATAGACGTTGGTTCAAGCAAAGCAAAGGATTTGTATTTTATAAACAACTACAGCATACTTATTGAGCACAGTAGTTCGTTATATACATATGTATGTATTTATGTCAATAAATCGTTGTGTATAAAGAATATCTCCAGTCGTATGATATTTTCATTACGAGCGGATATCCATTAAGGTTAGATTTTTATTTTGCGCTCCAGCATTTGCAAAGGCATCCGGTGTGCCGCGAATTTTATGCATTCAATAAACCATAAGCGCTGCACAATGTGACACACACACACACATACAAGCGCTGGGTGCAGCTTCCGTGCGGCAAGGCAGTAGAGGGTGTAGGCTAGCAAAATTGATACCGGGCGGCGCTAACAATGCGCTGCGGCGACATACACATAAACACACTTATGATGTACATAACGGCATGTATGCAGCGAGGCTTAAAAGCTCTTTGCGCCGAGTAGCCAATGCGATTTACATGGCTTTGCGCTCGCGTTCAGCTATACGCGTGGGTATGGGTGCGATTGTGTTTGTGTGTGTGTGAGACAATGCGATTTCGCCATTTCTACACATTTTTCATTGTACATCGCTTGCATGTGCATATGTGTAAGTGTGTGGCGATTTTCCAATACCGCGCGGCATTATCGCAGTGTTGTTGCAACTTTAATGGCGACGCGCAGCAGCAGCTTTTTGTTCTTGTAATGGCGCTTGGCTCGGTTTTGTGCCATTATTCGTTGTAGTCGCTGGCTTTAGCAGCGTTAGCCGCCTGCCCAGCGGTGGCCAAAGGCATATGAATATTTTAATGCATTCTCATATTTTTTACAACACCACCAACAAGCGCGCTTAACGATGCGCCGTGCATGCGAGCATACACACAAGCAAACATACATGTATATGCATGTAAATATTTGATATGCGAATATGTATGTATGTGTAGCTATTGCTGCTCTTTTTCCGCCACTGCATTGTGCAGCCAGGGTCCACCACTCACTCTCCTCGCGCCAGCACCGCAAAAAGCCAGCAAAGAGGCAGGAAAAGCGACCGACAAAGCGCGCTTAAAAGCTAGAAATTTTCAACAAGCGCCATGGCACTTTTATCAAGCATACTCAGAGACACACACACACATACATACACACATCCACACATGCACAAAAGCGCGCTTATAAATATTTGACTGTCAACAATGCATTGGCATACTTCGGTGCGCCCCTCCAATTCCCGCGCGTCCACATTTATTCATGTTCAATACAAAAGCATCGAACTCTGACTGAATCCCGTATTATTGTGTGGCGCTTACAAGTCAATCCCTGCCGCCACCGCCCCAACTGCAGCGGCAGCGTTGAGCCTCGGGATATGGAATTGCCGCTAACCTACTTCCATAAATGGGCAGGCGCATAGTCTACTGACTTTTGCCCATAGCTGCAAACTAAGAAAGCCGATTGGCAGCTTACACACATTTTTACTTGTTATCAGGACGTATAAAGGACGTGCACAAAATAGCGCCATACATAATTCAGTGTTCGTATATTACAACAATGCGATTCATGTGTGATTTCCGAACAAGTTTTTGCTGGAAATCGAAAAATCTACCAAATTTTTAATATTTAATGAGCAAAATTCGTATGAACCTTGTCAGGTTGACAAATCAAGGTCGTCGGAAAAGTTTGACCTGGCCTTTACACCTAGTACTAAGAAGCCATTGGGTTGCTATATAATTGGAAAACATTCAATAGATCTAACAAGGCAGAAGGAGAATGGAGTCATATGTAGTCCATGCAAGTGAGGAAAGTTCTCTGAGCGCCATTAACTTGGGAGTGTCCAGAAACGATTATTTTGCACATGGGCAGCTCACGAGTTTCTACCTTAGACCCAAATATCCTCTGGGTAGCTAAGAAACATCCGTTTAAAGGCGAGCTGAAGTGAGAAGGCGAACCATCCCTACCCAGGATTGTGCGCTGAGTTTGGGTAATGCCATGTAAAAAACGCCTCCAAAGAAAAGGAAACAACTGCCTCGAACGGGAGACCCCTCTCTTGATGACGACCATGGCAAACGCAATAAGAAGAACAAGGCCACGCTTGGCGGAGAATTTTCTTATTCAGAGGAGATACTGTTCTCGTCCTATCCCAGTGCATTGCTTCCCACTGTTTTCGTCAACATAAATATGCCCTGGCATCTCGATTTCCATAAATAACGGGTGATCCAAGTAGAGATACTGTTTTCAATAGCTTTTTATGACAGATCACGCGTGAGTCTTGCCAAGCTGAAAGCGGACAAAATAGAGGGTTTGTCCGGAAAGTAGGAGGACTGCGCCGATTAAAAAAAAATTTATTGAACCAATCGTTAAAATTTTTTAAACACTTTCAAAATAGGCTGCTGCCAGCGCGCTTTCCAAGCATTGAAGGGGTCACGGAAGGCATTCTCCGGAATAGCCCTGTGCATGCTGCTTGGATCACCTCTGTCGTCTCACATTGCTTGCCGGCTGTAGAGCGGGTGCGAAGCGTTGGGATGCTGGCCTTGGTTAAGTAGCTGTTCTCAAGAAAGGCGGTGTGAGCCGGGCGTTGTCGTGGTGCAGCTTCCATTCGTCTGCGATATTTTGTCAGACCGAATTGACCCTTCGTTTGAGTCTCTTGAGGACTTCCAGGAGGTAAAACTTGGCGTTGACGGTTTGTCCAGGATGAACAAATTCATGGTGGACAATGACTTTGATGTCAAAAAGGACAATGAGCATCGATGTCACTTTGGAATTGCCCATTCATTAGAGACCTCTTCCCGGCCCTCCAAAAAGGCTTGGTGCCACCGAAACACACCACTTATTGCTAAGACGTCTAAAACGACTTAGTGCATTTTACGTTTTAAATTGAAAGCATACAAAATATAGCTTGTGCAAGAACTGAAGCCACTCGACCTTAACAAGCGACATCGGTTCGTTCTATTGGCTCTTGAAAAGTTCGAAGAACATCCGACGTTTTCGAATCAAATTCTTTTCAGCGATGAGGCCCATTTCTGACTCAATAACGACCGTTATTGCATGACAACCGGCTACTTGATGCCTGAAATTGAAGCTCTTAATCTCGGCGACATTTAGTTTCAACCAGACAGCGCCACTTACAAAACGTCGCATCAATCAATGTATTCAATGAGAGAACACTTCAGTGAGCAGATAATTTCAAGTTGTGGGCCGGTCGATTGGGCACCAAGATCGTGTAATATCATACCGTTAGACTTTTTTTTTGGAGATATGTAAAGTTTTAAGTCTGTGCGAACAATCTCACTTAGATTCAGAACATGGAGCAAAACATCTCGCGAATGACACCGCTAGTTACCAGTCAAAATGTTCGTACGAGTCATCAAAAATTGACCATCTGGGACATAGCCGCGATCAACAATTGAAAGATACAATCTTCAAAAAATAAATGCCACAGAATGTTCTTTCCAATGAAAATAAACAATCCCCATTAAATTTGAATTTTCCGTGTTTTTTCTTAAAAAAAGTAGGGAACCTGGATCACACTTTACAGTACACATAAGTATGTACATACATATATCGGTCATTACATGAGATATTTTACTGAAATTTAATATTTTTTTCCTGACGTACTCTTGTTTCCTGCCAAAATTTAATGAAATTTTTCTATACCTTTATCTGGCACCCGTATTGGGAGGTTACGAATTTTCGTTTAACTTTATGGTATATGTTTCGGTTATCAACCTAACCTTATGAAAGTTATATTATCAAAATTAAATGAGCGACCAGTGATCTTTCGCTTAAACTAATAAGACATAGCGTAACAAACTCATAATCGTTTCATAATTAACGCCAGCACTGCTTCACTTTCTTTATTTAATGTCAACGAAATACCCGCACGAAGTGATGAATTGAAGTGATTCAACGTCGAAGTAATTGCACTCAGAATTCGCTTAATGAACTTCGTCAGATAGTGTTAACTTTAATTACTGTCCGGTGAATTCGTCGAACGTGTAAAACAAATATTTGTTTTCTTTTGTAACAACAAACAGTTAAAACAAAGAACCAGCAGCTTCTGGTGTAAACGAAAATAATTCCGCGAACTTTAGCACTCCCCCTAAAACGAACATCAATACATGATTACATATGGACATTATTCATATACATATACTGTATACCATACATACATATATGCACATATAATTACATGTAAATACATATAATTATATATGGACTTATGCAGGTGTCACATCAAGTGCATTGTTGCTGCACAATTCGGCTGCGGGAGGGGGGTTAGTATGAAAAATTGCGTCCGACATTTAACATACGTTTTGTTGAAATTTTAACAGCAGCAATAACAACAACAAAGTCAACAGCTGTGTTGTCAGTTAGGAGTAGAACAGCACAATGCATAATATTGGACACACATACATACTGATATACAGGCATTTATCTTTTATTTGTACAAAAAATCGAAACTAAAAACAATAACAACAAGAAAAATCGTTAACCTTATTTAAACCTAAGGTATAATACCCTTCACAAGTGAAATTCTTCTAGTATAAAATTTTTATCTTGATTTTGATCGTTCAGTTTGTATGACAGCTATATGATATAGTAATCCGATTTGAACAGTTTTCAAGTATATTACAGTATTGCCTTAGATAATTGTCCGAGCCAAATTTCGTGAAGATATCTCGTCATATGACAAAGTTTTCCATACAAGGGCTTGACTGGGAACGTTCAGTTTGTATGGTAGCTATAAGCTATAGTGATCGGATCTGAACAATTTTTTCAGAGAATGTGCAGTTTATTTAGGTAAAAACCCATGATAAATTTCGTAAAAATATCTCGTCAAATAAAATAGTTTACCATACAAGAACTTGATGCGGAACGTTCAGCTTGTATGGCAGCTATATGCTATAGAAATCCGATCTGCACAATTTCTTCAGATAATATGTAGAATCTTTGGAGAATAACCCTTGCTGAATTTCGTGAAGATATCTCATCAAATCGAAAAGTTTTTCATACAAAAACTTGATGCCGATTGTTCAGTTTGTATGGCAGCTATAGACTATAGTGGTCCGATATGGTTGGATTACAAAAAATTAGCAACTCCTTGAGGAAAAATGGATGTGTGCCTAATTTTAGAACGATATCTCAAAAACTGAGGATCTAGAGTTGGGAAACTTAATATAGCCTATTCAGGGTATACCATAACAGCTACAACAACTGCCACCTGACAATGCGCAACTGACCAGCGCCGCTGGCGACGGCGACACGCTTACAAAATCGCGATATTACTCTCTTCTTATTTAGCTGACACGCTTTAGTTGTTTTTGCTTTTTGTGTTATGTTTTTTGCTGTTGTTATTTTGATGCGTTTTTGTTATTGTTTTTATAATTTGCATACGAACTCATCACGTAGGTGTAAAATAACAATTAGGCGACTGTAAAATTTGCTTAACAACTTTTAAAAAGTGTTCAGTGCCCGCGGGGCAAACACCCGAACCGCATCTGAAGAATAACAACAACAACAATATGCCATTATCGAAATGACAAAGGCAATGTCACAAAATGACAGTTCAATATAGAATAGCCAGCAGCTGTTAAGCAGACATGTAAACATTAGCATTATAACAACAACAACAACAACAAGGAGAATTGCTAATAAATTTGTCTAATAATAATAAACAAATATTTCCAACATTATTTGTTAGACGCTAACGCTCAGCGAAAATTTCGATATCTTTCTGGTAGCAATTTGATTATAGAGCTTAGGTCTTCATTAACGAAAAGTAATTAACATCTCCAGAGTCCAAAAATTACTTTTCGGTTAAGAAATTATATAGAAAATCCCTAAAACCTGGGCTATGAGTCGAATCTATCATATAATACGAGTATGTGTCTCCGGTATATATCGATTCGAAAATAATGATTCTCACTACCAGGTTTGACCATGAAGGTAGACGTTCGGGTCTAAGTCACCGGAACAGACCTGGATTTTTTACAACAACAACAAAAACAACCAGGAAGGGAACCAGTCCCATCACAGGCGGGTCTAAGTAACCGGATTGGACCCGAATTGACGTTCCCAAGACAGTCGAGTCTAAGTAATCGGAACGGATTATCCGGCCAGCGGCTGTCAGTACGACACCATTCCTCGAAATTACTTCATTAATGTTTTCTACCGCCACAACAACAAGCAGGAAAAGAGTTTTTGGACCAACGTGCTTCATTTTACTTATATGGATATACAAGTACATATATGGACTGAAAACCGGATATCATAATCGAATTTAGGTGCGATTTAAGCCCGTTCTTTATCCAACACACAGAGGCAGAGATATTAACCAAAATCGCAGGAAGGTCCTTGATTTTTATCACACTATCTTGGCTACTGCTAAAATAATTTTCGACCAGATGTACTGGTAAATATCACCAATTACCAATATAGTCCAGAACTGGGCTTCGCAAGCGGGTCTGAACGCGATTGAACCCGGAGAAAACGGACATGCTTATGTTCCAAGAAAGTACAAAATTCCTCTACAGAGGTTTCCTTCTATAAATGAGACACAACTGTCTCTCAAAGATCGGAGCAAATACCTTGGGGTAGTCTTGGACAGTAAAGTATTGTGGAAGCACAACGTGAAAGAAAGAGTGAGGAAAGACAGAATTGTTTTATATGCATGTAGGCAAATACTCGGCACAACCTAGGGGCTCTCTCTCATGCACTGGTACTACACAGCTAAAGTTAGACCAATTTTGCTCTATGGTGCGTTAGTACAGGGATACAGAATTCTACCTGCCGGATGCCAATGGAAAGGGTTCAGAGGCTCGCTGCATCGTTCGTGCACAACGGCAGCTTTAAAAACAATTCCACCAGTGGCTCTTGGACTGGTACTAAAACTGCCATCTATAGATCGCTGTAAACTGGGCAACAAAGTCGGCGCTACGACTATTGGCTGAAGGAGAATTTACATATAGAACCTTCAGATATAGCTCGCTGGGTACAGGCGGTTGGGCAACCACTGACTTCATGATCCCACTTTTCAACTGGGAAACAAGATTCAAAGCAAACATAGATAAAGATGGTTGGCTTTAAGGTAGTTTAGTTATACGCAACACTCTAAACATTTATACAAATGGCTCGAAAGTAGACGATGGAGTTGATACGGGAATATACTGTCCAGAGTTAAGCATAAGACGACCTTTTAAATTGCCGAACCACCGCAATATATTTTTTTAATCTGATGTCTTTGCTATTGCGGAATCCTCGGAGCTGGCCTCTAATGCACCTGCAAGCAATGTCAGAATCAGCATCTACGTAGACAGCCAAGCAGCAATCAAGGCAGAAACCTTGTATCGCATGTCGACTAGAAGTGTCTTAGGAAGCAGCACAGCAGTGTAAAGTGTTGCCAGAAGCAAGCAACTACACTTCTACTGGGTGCTAGGCCACAACGACATCGAGGGTAATGAAATAGTGGACAAGAATGGAAACTAAGAATGGTGAATGGCTAACATCCAGAAACGTAATCAACATTGGGAAAGCCATACATTGTCTATATGACGATCTTGACAAAAACTTGGAAAAGAAAATGCGTGCAACTCTGTAAAAGTCATGCGCAAAACGGTAGATCAAAAGTACTCAAAATTCTTTTTGGAACTCAACATAAGAGACTGTAGAAACATGATGGGAATACTAACTGGTCTCTGTCAGGTGGCGATACACGCCCGCAAGGAACCACGGAAACAATCGAGCATATCTTGTCCACATATCCCGTATTGGCAAAACTACGCTGTAAGCATCTGGAGTCTCCACAGTATTAAGTATATAATGGAGGATGTATCTATAGTAAGGCCGCAGAGTCTGTTAAAAATCACGTCAAGCGCAGGCTTCCTAAAGGATGACTACTCCTCTTGGACCTAGCAACTGACCCTCTGGTATAGCAAAGGATCAAAAGTAGTCTATGCATGGCTTATTGGCGTACCAGATTAACCTAACCTAACCTAGCCTAACCTAATGGTAAATATGGGTTTATTCCGGTTTCGGAGACAACTTCGTAGGAACGATCGAGACTTCGGAACACTATCCTATAGTAAACGTGTCTTAAGAACCTCTGTTTATTTTACTCGGAAATTCCTCAAACTGCCTTTCGAGATTGGGCATTTCGGCCTTTTATGTTGACACGGAATCTTTACACGAATTCTCTCAAGTTTACGCAAAAATACATTTTTTTCACATTGACTATTTATTTCTTTGCCTAATTTACTTAATTTTGACTTCAAAAGCATCTGTATAACTTTGTATTTAATTTTAGTAAAGTTAGGAACCAGGAAATATTGAAAAAGTATGATCCTATTGTGGATTTATTTATGAGGATAGGTACGAGTATGTTCTTTCTAAAACGTGCTTCCATTCCAAGTGATCTCTGAATAGATTTCAAGTATCTTCCTATGTTTTGGAAGGAGCTGGAACCTCCCTCTTCGAAAATATTGAAAAGTTTTTAAAGATATCAAACAATTTTCAAATAAAAAATAATTCTGCTTTGATTTCTACTAAGAACTACCCACCCTCTTCCTACAATGCCCTGCCTTTTAAATGGAGTGCGGCATGTGATCAAACCGAAAATTCGGAGCCGAATATTTCAATTATGACGAAGATTAACTTATTACGAAGTGAAATGCATTTTCCTAATTGAGCCCAATAATAAAGCACAAAATTAGTCATATTTATTGCATATACTTCATTGTATATACTTGTACTTCATCTTTACCGATCTCTGTGCCTTGGACTCGGCCAGTCATCCTTTAGCGTGCAGCGCGGAGAGGAGCGAAAGACTGCTGAATGGAATGGCGATGACTTAATTGAAATGCTGCAAAACACACAAGAGACGAGACAAGATGACTGCAACTGATATTGTAAATTAACCAGGATTAGCAACACAAATTGACTTGTAGCCGCTGAGTCGCGATCAACAACAACACTAAGCATACAACAAACCCAAAAAAAGAAGAATATTAAAGCCAGTGACTTGCTTGCATTTGTCGAATGAACGGACGATAACCGCCCAGGCCAACTTAATCGCCATCTACTGCACCACCTCTCCGCCGCCACCGTCTGTGGCTGCTATGAGGTGACGGCGTTAAATGTCGATCAACATACAAGTGAGACAGTGAGTAGGCGCGCACGCGCTTAAAATATACAACAACAAACAAGCAAAAAACACGCAGAGATATGAATCAAAATGCACTAAAATGAAGGTAATTTCCAAGACTTACGACGTACGAAATATATCTCGCAAGCGAAGGAAGGCGGAACTGTGCGGTTTGCTGAAGATCTAGATTCCGCTTAAGTAGTTGGATGAGAGAGAGAGGTGTTGGTATACATTGAAGTGTTGGCGGTGAAGGTGGTATCGTCAATACGTTGGCCATGACGATGCCGTGTCGGATAGCGCTCGTAGAAGAAGCGCTGAGTCATGAGCGCCGTCACTTCGCCACTTTATTTTTCGTTCACTTGTCCAAAATACTCGTACAAGGCGCTTATCGCGGGTGTTAATCTCTCCGAAACCGCAACAAAATGCACTGATCGCCCGTCAAGTCAACTCAAGCCAACTCAAGTCCAGTCTAAAGTCAAGTTAAGTCCAGTCAAGTCAGGTTGAGTTGTGTTGAGCGTCAAAGTCTGACAGTCGGTCCGACACAACTCGGTTGAATGGCATTCACTTTGATGTTTAATGACTGGCAAATGATGGGGCGTGTGACTGACGTGCGGGCCAGCTGAGCCGCTGTTGCGCTTAGCAAATGCAGTAGCTGGCGGCCACAGCGTGACATAAACACTTTCAATGAAGAAACAACCTGCATATGAAAGTGTTTGCTTTCAAATCGCGATCTGTCGTGTTCACAGTTGATGGCCGGTCTCCACTGGACAGCAAAAGCTCATGTTGGCGCTGCACCCACATATATAAAACTGTTAGTTTATACTGTTAGTATATAATAATATAAGCTAATATTTAGATTAATATCACATTGTGTCATAAAAATTCCTATAACTTTTTTGAGAAAGTAGTGCTTTTAGTCGAAGAACTAGAAATTACTTGTCATAGTGTAGAGGAAATGTTGGTCACACTATTATCCACCAAATCTGGATTACGTTAAGAAACCTCTATTTTTCTTGGTGTTATTTCCGATGAGTTCATAGCTTCCAAAACCAAGCTCAAACTTCTTATTAATAATATTTTGATTATAAAACACTTTTTCCATGAATATTGATTTAGAGAAGCTTGAAAATGATTTTCAGGATGATTTCGAGAGTTTAAACATGATTTTGGTGGCAACCATCAACCAAAGGAGTAATCTTCAAGAAATATGAGCTCAGAACTAAGGAAGTTTGCTCATTGTGCCCTCAAGCTTAGTCAAGGCGTGCCTATCCTCATTAGCAATAGCATCAAGCTACTACACGTTACGGTGCCTGGCCATAGCAGTATCAGTGGAAACTGCAAAGTTGAATAGCACATCACCCTCATCTGACTTGCATCGGAATGGGAACGAGCTGGATTACGTTGTCATTGTGTGTTCTAGCACTTGACCTATGAACGTCGCGTGAGCTTAGCAAGCATTTGTTAATAACAAGCTCCTGTGCAACTGCGAGATCCTTTTGGCGTAAAGTAAAACACTGGAGACCCACTGAACTCCTTGTTCTCAGCAAAATTCATATTCCCGTATGGAATCTATGTGGTAAGGTATCACAAGAAAATTATCAAAACTCTATCGAGAAGCATAGAAGATAGAAACATTCAAACTCTTTCTTCTCTATTTTCTAGCTTTTGCAAGACAGTGATTGCAACAAATTGGCAGTTTTTCTTATGACGAATCAGGAGAGATAGGTCTTTATGATCATTATTTGGGAGTTTTACATACCACTACGAACCGGCGCCCTACGCTGTCCAAGTGAGATTACTGGTGGCGATTGTAACAAGATCAGCCTCGTAAGCTAAGCTAATCTTCCATAGAGAAGGGAACTTATAACCAAATCATGTGCAGAAGCCAACCATTTTATTCAATTCTTATATGAGTTGTATTTGGTAAACACACAAGCCAAGATCTTTCCGCAAAAGCTCCCCTAAAGTGGATGGGTAAAGCTCTAATTCTTACGCGCGTTGGCGGATGAACTCATTTGGGTCTTCTTATATACTCTGTTCTACAACAGCAATAGCGTCTTAGGGGCGAACTGTACGACAAATTTGAAGCATGCGCATTATCTACTTTTTCTTGCTGGACGATTATGTTGGCCGAATATTGAACGCAGCGCGTGATACGTCACACGAATCTAACCATTATGTTCCTAATAATTTTTTGCAGTTTTCAAACATTGTTCCGAATTAAATCTATTCATTAATAAAATGGCAAATCAAATTTAAAGCACATCAAATAATAGCTGTCAAAAATAGCTACTCCGAGAAAGGTATTGCCTTATTGAAAACCTCTATATCTTGAGACAAAAAAGCACCCGGAAACACCAAATTTTGTATACGGAACCATTGCGAATGTGATTGTTTATCAAAAACACAAGCATACGAGTGTCACAAAGCCTTCAAATACGGTCGAGAGATCATTGAAGACATACATATGTACCTCGTTCTGGATGACTTTCGACCCCTTCAAGTGATGGAAATGTTGAAAAAGTGGTAAAGCAAGTAAGTGTTAGAGAGATGGCAAGAGAGCTCAACATCTCTCGATCCGCTCGAATGACTTTTGTAGGTATTTTGGGTATGAAATGCGTTCTTACTCGACTCGTCCCGATAAAGCTTAATTTCTCAAAAAGAGTACCGCAAACAGATCTCTTTGGACATACATGATCTAATTCCGATCCTACATCCATGGAGAGGTTTATAATTGCCGATGAAACTTGGGTTCATGATTTCCTAATTATCGGAATGGAGGGAAAAAACGAACCGAAACAAAAAAAAAAACACGCCAAAGCCGCTTAAAAATCAAGGTGATGCTCAATGTTTTTAGATATTCCGGAGTGACAGACGGTCATAAAGGAATGCTATTTGGCCGTATTGAGGCGTCGAAAACGATTGGAATTGTGGAAGAACAAGTCAATGATTTTACACGATGATAATGCACCATGGCATCCAGCAACGATTGTGACCGAATTTAAAAAGAAAAACGCACTGAGTACCATCGATCTATGAATTTTTCTTGTACCCCAAACTAAAATTGTAGCTCCGTGGAACCCGTTTTCATTCGATCGAAGAAATAAACAAAATGTGCTGAAGGAACTGAAAGCCATCCCAAAACAATGCTTATGAAAGGTGTTTCGAGGCCTAGAAAAATCGTTAGCAAAGTGTATTACATCTAGTGGCTATTACTTTAAGGACGACAAAAATTAAATATTAATGAATAGTTAAATATTTTGTGTTTTATTTACTTTTTTGGGCACAATGTAACCTTACTATATAATGATTAATGCTATTTTAAGAACAAACAAAAAGTAAGTTAATTTTTCTGGCCATTTTTTGCCGAATTGTTTATGTTGGGAATTTCAACGCGATTGAATTCGCCGGAACCTTTTTTTTTATTTCAAAGTTGTAGGTACTTATCTAATTTAATTAAAACAAAGTTTTAAAAAGGAAATCTAATAATTTTAAATCCGTAGAATTTGTTCGAAATATTGGTTTCTTAAAAAAAAAATTATAATATATACTAGAAGAATCATTGATATTGTACGCATATATGTATTCATCGTTCCCATTTAAATATTGCATTGCTCTGTGCAATGCTTCGAAAAGATTTCCGTATATCTCAAATTTTTTATCAACACTTCAGTTATGCCGCTATTTTTTTACGCCAGACCTTTTGCAATTTTAAATTACCTGTCAAGATACCCCCTCCAATAGTTAGCAGGCATGAAAAAAATGTTATAGCTACCCATAGATGTATTGAATGACCCAATTTATTACTTAATTTTAATTTTGTAAGCAAGGATCCTCTTCTGAGCATTAACATATGTATGTATGTATTTATCTTACTAATGCCTGACTCCATTTTGCTTATGAAGCGCCACTAAATGCTCTAAATCACATTATGCCGTTGGAATAATTAAAATTTTTGCAGCACTCACATACATACACACATTAATACTAACGAGCATCACTAAATGCCGTCGAATTCCAACGATTGTTTTTGTTATTTCATAATTTCTCAAATATTTTTATTTTTGAACATATATTCATGTATGGAGGTAGCTATGTAAATTTGGAATGCGCACATTTGTTCGAAAACGCATTTTTTACATAGTAAAACGTGAACATTTGGCGCGGCTGCTGTTATGCCACAACTAACGGACAGTGATTTACAAATGTATGGTGTTTATGTGGGCATGTATGTGTGCTGGTTGGATTGACAGGCGACATGAAACGATTGACGTTTCAAACAAATCATCTGCCACAAGCCAAACTGATGCGACTAATAAAGGCAATTAGCGACGGCTGGAGTTAGAGCTGGAGCTGAGCACCAAAAAAACGACAAAAAATAAGGAAAACATATAAATAATATATGTGTGTATGTATGTATGCATATGTATATACATATGTGTGTGCTTATATTTCTAGCAAAACATGTGCGATCTTGACAAGTCGTTTTTGCCACCGCCACCGTCACCGCCGCCGCTTTCTCACCCACCAGTCGTAGTTTACAAGCAACGTCAGCAGCCTCGCGCTGACCCAACAGTCGGTAGCAATAGTGCCGCGACAGCTGATCGATTTCGATTTCCATTACTTTGCCGCCGTGTAATTGTTGGTTAGCGTTGTCAATGTGTTAAAACGCCTGATGGCTTTTGTGATTTTGATGTCGCTTTTGCTGTTGCTGCCAAGCGACGTGTGCCACATATACATATGAAGATGTGGATATATATATATACATACATATATTTATATATTTAATTTATATTTGAACAGGCAGAACATGTGAACCTTTTAACACCCGAGACATCGCTGCATTCCAGCGCGCAGCTGACGCGTCACCGCGCATGGCTTTTATTTATTTATTGTTGTTTGTTGTTGTTGTTATTTACTTTAATTATTTAAATAAACAATATAAACCTTTAGCGTTTTCACTTTCGAAAACTAATATTACAAGTTAATGTTTAATTTAGTGTTTTTTTGTGGCAACGCTACGTGTTGCATGCCGCATGCTGCACGCGCCACAAAATGCATGCACTCAGCTTGGACAATAAATCTGAAAATTGAAAATTATATATACACACATGTATTTACCGTAAAAGCAAACGACTACAATTTTTAATTTTTACAACAACAACTACAAAGGCGCTGCGGCAAGAAAATACAGATCCATTAGTGTGCGTCGGTGGGCAAACAAATGCATTTGCATGCCACGCTACGGCTAAGTAGCTGTACAATTTGTTGTTTTCAACGTTGTTGTTGTTGTTGTACAATGTGTTGTTGTTGCACCGCCAAAGAGCTCAGCCGCCTGCGTTTCGGTAAGTAGTCGGCGTTGCTAAAATTAGAGGAGTAGCGCGCACATTGGCGCGCTGATAAATGGCGCAAGCTGCGTGGCGCGCGCACACACACACACGCATATATACAAACAGGCGCACTCAGCGCTTTGCTGCATTCCAAGAGCGCGCGGCGCTGCGCCTCAGTTGCGCGTTGTTGGCGGCTGGCCTTTTGGCTTTTGGCTGCACTTTACCGGCTGGGCCGCTTTTGAAATTTCAAATTTTATGACTAGAACATTTTAGTGTGTTTTTAGCGTGTTGCCGCTGGTGGCATGGGGCGCGCGCGGTGTAGCGGGCGTTTTGGCGGCGCTGAGCGTTTTAACACATCACCCGCTGCTGTCATCTTCATAATTATCACATACATATGTTTTGTTTGTGTGCCACTCAAGCCAAATGCATTACAAACAGGCGCGTTTAATTTACGCGTATGCATGTGTGTGTGCGCGCGCTTGGGCGAGGATGCGCGCTGACACCACGCATACTCCCGTTTGTTCGCACTCAATAAATGTTTTTCCTTAATGCATTGCAGGCGGTGAAAAGTCAAGAAAATCACTTCATATTTCATGCATACCCACACACACACACACACACGCCTGTATATATTTATGCGCGTATGGGTCTGAATGTTAATATAGTGCGTGGCATTTAAAGTGATTGTGTTAAAATGTGGCTAACAAGATTGATTCACAAAGTGAATTATTTATAAATATCGCGCGTCATACAAAGGCAGATATACAAATGGAGATATGTACACACATACAAAAATATATAAAAACATTTGTAAATACTCGAACACATAGCATTCAGGCCTAAGTGCAACTATAAAAATTTCCAAATTTCCGTTTGTGTCCAATAAATTTTATTTTTAATTGATTTTTTTACTTTCGAAAATATTAACTAGAAGGTGGCTCCACAGTACTTTGTTTCATTATGAGGGAATTTAAAAATTAACAGTGTGGTAAGTGGAATTAGTATAGCGAATGTACTAAAAATTATTTTAGTTGGCCCACTTAGCGGTTTATTGAGGGAGATAGAGAAATTTCATTTGCTAAAAAAGACCAGAATTTCTTCTAAAATCACTTCCAACACAACCCTGCTAGGATATAAGTATGTGAGCACTACTTTACTTGATTTAAAAATTTTTTCAACATCTTTTCAAAACGAGCATCGTACAACTTCAAACATCTGCATGGACGGATCAGAAATAGTTGATGGAGTCGGAGAGCTGAGCTACATCCCAGGCTACCCTTCGAGATGTAGTATCTTTCAGGCAAAAGTCTCTGCGGCCAGGGAAGCTGCAGGAGGCAACATAAAAAAGATCAATATACGATATACATACGTGGATAGCCAAGCGGCAATTAAAGCAATAATCTCGCCTCGCATTGCGGCAAAGAATATACTTAGAAGCGAAGCTGCTGTAAAGTGGCTGCACACAGACGGGATTGCAGGCCACAAGGGCGTTCCGGGAAAGGAAATAACTGATGAGATTGACAAAAATGCCATCCGGTTGGCTCCCGAACTAGTTCAGTAAAATCCCAAGTCGCTAAAAACGATAATCAATTACGTTGAAAGATCTGACAGCCGGATCAGGGTGAGCTGGAATGCCTTAGGAGCAAGCAGGATCCCCAAGATCATGTGCAAGTGATCAGAAGGAAATCACGTCAACATTCTACTATCAGGGTCTAGAAAAGACTACACGACTGTTGCGAGCCTAGTCAAAAGTCACAACTCACTGGCATCACACGCGAGCATTATAAACGTTTCCACATGTAGAAAGTGAAGAAAAGGAATCATGAAAGAGTCGCTTGAATACCTTCTTTGTTTCTGTACGGCTTTATCAGGAACTCGACTTAGAGTTTAAATCTAAAGTTCAAGCAACAGGATGAAGTATCGAAATATTAGATATCAAGTTACTATTAAACTTCGGAAAAAACGTTGACGTTCTGCACGACGAAAACTTCAGCTCGTTTTACAGTCTGTCAAGTAAGAGCGTGGACTGACAGTTAATGAAAGATTTCGCTCTAATTCCTTTGCGAGCCGATAGAGGGAAGCTTTATTCTTGATGCATTGTCAACAAAGGTTCAGTTGTCGCTGATCTTTTGAAAGAAAATCACGTCAAAGGCCATGAGTGCTAAGTACGCGTCGCGTTATGAAGCTTTATTCCTTTGTATCCACCCGAAAGGTCCCAAAATGTTGCAATCAGCGGCTGCTAAATATATGAGAAAGTCGAAGGCATTTGTACAGAAGTGGATACAGCGATATAAAGTGGCTAAAAATGTCGGTGGTTTACCAGAACGTTGTTCGATAGGAAAAGTGAACAAAAAAAATGAAAAAATAATAGTGAATCTGTTTCCGTGGAATCCTGCTTTAACACTGCGGCAAGGACAACCAAAATTAATGGAAAAAAGTTTAGATATATCCTTCGAAACTATCCGAAACCTTCTTCATACTCATGATCTGAAATGGCGCAATACAATGAAGAAGCCTCTGTTGACTGAAAAACTTGTGAAAAAGCGACTCACTTGGGCGCATGCATATTGATAGAAATTTTGAAAATATCATTTTTACTGATGAATGTTCTATATGGGCACGCCCTCATGCGAGCCTGGTCAACTTCCACCAATAGGCTTGTACAACGGACCGTAAAACATTGAATAAAAGTGCATCTTTGGGGCTGCTTCTTAAAGCAGAGATTCGGCACTTTGCACCTCTTTACTGACAACCTAAATGCCGAGAAAATGATAAAAATCTATATAAAGGCTTTACTGTCATTTGCCAAACGATGGTTCATCAGAAAAAATGAAGATTGGATTCGGTAGGAGGACAACGATCCTGAACACCGCAGCAAGCTCTGTACTCAGTGGAAAACTCAATCTGGCAACGTTACATTGGATTGGCCGTCGCAGTCACACAATGCAAACCCTATTGAAAATGTGTAGGCATATATTAAACAGAAGCTTTGTGGAAGAGTTGTCTTATGAAATTCGTCGGATCTGGAGATCCTTGCCACTAGAATACACCGTCAAATTAGTAGACAACGCGCCTCGGAGATGCCAGGCATTTATCGACGCCGGTGGTGACTGGACATATTATTGACCAAACTGAAAGTTTCATAAAATAATTTTTTTATAAATTATCCCGACCACGTTCTTACTTGACAGACTGTAATAATGAACGAACCTCCATCTGATATTACAAACATTCTGTAGGTCTATGTATGGCGTAACAACCACCCAGTATAACCTAATCTAGCCTTTTTCAACCCGATGTATGTAGGTAAAGTAGGAACACTAAATACAAGCGGATTCGCACATTGAATGTTGTCGTAAATTGTAAAAATTTAAGCAGTTTCAAAAGTTTGGAGATCATGATTTAAATAAATAAAGTCGTCGGTAAACAGTAGTATAGGTAAAATGCTAACTTAGTTACGTTACGAATGGTTGCTTAATATCTACTTAAGAGGAAGCCAAAGTTATAATCTCAATATTTCACATATAGATCTAGGGAACAGTTTGGTCTGAAATCATCCACTTCTAGTACCAAATGAGCGAACAAATTTTCCGAAGTCGTTATAAAGTTAACTAGAAGGACTCACGTTTCGAACAATGGCAACTATAAATTTTAAAAACTGAATGACTTTGTCTATTACAAAACCATCCTAAATATCAGCAATAATCTAAACTGGATATCAAGCGCAGAATTACTCTTGCCAACAGGTGCTACTGTGGGACCGGTAGGTAATTGCGAAGCAGATCCCTCTGTCGATGAACAAAAATTACGTTCTATTAGTCTCTTACCATTCCTGTGCTATTATACGACGCAAAAACTTACACGATGACGAACCAAGATGAGAACAAACTTGAAGCATTCGAGAGTATTGTTCTCCGAAATGTTTTTTGAGCCGTCCGCGAAGTTGGAACCATGTAATGTATAAGCTCCACGGTGGCATTGATGTAGGTAGGCAAAAAAAACCCAGTGGAATGAGCTACCAGGGTGCAAAACGATATATCATAACTACACATAATTTCTATTGACACTCGATAGCAGAGACTGTAGGAGCATAATAGGAATACTCAAATCCACTTAGCAAGTGAGCGCAATCTATCGCAAAGGACAAAACTGGTCTATGCTTGGCTTAGTGTTCTACCAGATTAACCTAACTTAACTTAACCTATGCAAAAAAATCTAACGAATGCGCTATTTAGTCTGTGTTATACACATGGAAAACGTGGCTCCAACGAAAAGCTGTTTCGATTCGAGACCTGTGGGTGGAAAACGGGAGGAAGACTGGCTACACAACTAATTAAAGGATTAAGTGCCTAGCGACCTGTCTGCACTTGGGTTGTACAGCTGGCCCGATCTCAAAAAGGTTAGAGGTAACCACCCAAGTTTCGTGTTCACGGCCCGAAACAACCCCCGGGTTCAGTACTAAAGAAGAAGAAAAAGGATTGATGTCATTATGTTCTTTAGATAAATACTAAGTTAATTGTTAGAGTGGTTTTACAGACAGGAACTATTCATTTTAGATTTTCATTGACACGGATAATATATGGATAGCAAAAAAATCTATGTTTGCTTCATCCGGATATTTGGATAATAAAATCCATTGACGTGGAAATATTTGAATAATAAAAAAATCTGATTTTGCACTTATCCATATTTTCAAAGGTGTATCCAATGACACGGATAATATTCGGATGATAAAAAAAATTTGTTTTTGCAGTTATTTAGATATACGAAAGCGCCATCCTCTCCCTTAATAAGAAAATATGTTTCTCCAGTTATTCAGATGTACGAAGAGGCTATCCATTAACAGGGATAATATCTGGATAATAAAAAGTCTGTGTTTGCAGTTATTAAGACATACTAATACATTATCTATTATCACATTGATGAATTCTAGTCTTTTTGAACATGTTTTTGTAGTTATCCCGTTATACTAATGAATTATTCAATGGCACGGCTAATATTTAGATAATAATGAATCTATGACAGATTGCAGTTATCCTGACATTCAAATGGATTATCCAATAACATGGTTAAATTAATAATAATGGATAATAAGAAAATCTGTGCTTACAGTTATACACAAATATAATATCCATTTACACGGATAAAATTCCGTTTTTTTTCATTTATCCAAAAATTCTGATAATAATAGAAGAAATTTTGCGTTTATCCTGATAAAGGAAGGGGTTATACATTGTCTCGGATAATATTTGAAAACCAAGAAATTCAGTTTTTCCAGTTATCCGGATATAGGAATGGGTCAAGCATTGACACGGATAATATTTGGATAATAAAAAATCTGTGTTTGCAGTTATCCAGACATACTAATACATTATCTATTATCACATTGATGAATTCTAGTCTTTTTGAACATTTTCCTTATGCAATAAATTGAAAAATTCGGAAACAATTCCCAACCCAATAGAATTTTCGAAATTTCGACATTCCATTTCGATGCAACACCTCCTCGTTGCAATGTGTCTAGACATAAATGTGAAAACCCCACAACAAAAAAAAAAAAAAAACATCTCGGCATTAAAAAAAAAAAAACAAATTGAGACACAAAGTAGATAAATACTTCTACTTTCATAGCCGCCGCCGCTGTCACCGCCGCCATCTTTTAAGTTAGCTTAGACACTAAATGCCGTAAAGCGGATTAACTGTCATTAATGCAGGCACTTTGGACTTAGCTGCATTCCGTCGAGCGCGCACAGCTTGTAGGCGTGAACAAAGGTGTGAGAATTTTCGAAATTTCCGATGCTGTCATGCTTTTGCATTACATTTTGTCAGCTGCGCATTGTTTCGGCGGCAAGTGAAGCGCCTAATTTGTTTTGTGCCACATCATGCGCCCCGTTGAACACACTATTATCGGAGCCGTTGCATCTTTAGGCGTTATATTAGTTCACTTTTTTGTTATATTTGTATTTTGCGTCACTCTCCACAGCAACACATACGATCCGATTACGCTAATTCCCGCATTTACAGCTACACATGCGGCTGCGAATTGCACAAAGTGGCCGCCTGGCAGCATGGCATTGTGTCATACGACTTGGTCTTGGACATATGAATATATGAAGATGCTCAATCACCTATCTCTGTAAGACGCTCATGTATTACAACAACAATGTGAGCATATTTGTCTCTCTTCTTTGTCTCATCTTATTCAGCATCTTATCGCCGTCTTATCTGTACTATCCCATCTGTGTTCAGCGCCTTAAATGCTCAGCTCTCCACAGCGGCGCGCATATGTTGCATGCTACATGGCTCTGTTTGCGCTTTGCTTCTTTCAACATTTTGCTTGTTGTCGTTAGAGCGCCTTGCGGCGTTTGTTGCCGTAGGATGGCTTAATCGGCTGAGCGGCCCGTCCGCTTTCTTCAGTTGAGTCGCGCTGCGCTTTGGCAACGCGCTTATACCTTGAGCGGCCACTTTTACACACATGTGATGGTGTTTGTGTGCACCTTTTGGTGTCTTTTTTGGTTACTTTGTTGCGCGCGCGCGCCTCTGTGACATGACCTTTTGTGCATTTGATGGATATCCATTGTTTCATGACTTGGCGGCGCGTTAAGCCGCTCTGCGCGTATCGTCTAAGCGCTGGCGTGTGTGTGTGTGCGCGCTTGGCGTTTGTGAAACGCCACATTATGTCAATTTGCTGTCGTTCAACAATACGTCAGTTTGTGCATTTCGCTGTTGTTGTCTTTTGTTATACTTTTTTAAGCGCTTCGCCGCTCTCGCCACAGCGCGCACCTTGAGCTCGATTTTATTTCTGTTGCTTCATTACTTTCAATTTATTCAATGTTCATTGGTTCAATTTTATTAGGAATTTTCTTCTTCAAACACTTTTAGAGATTTGTTTTATTTCTCCACTTCATTTCTACGCTTCAAATTGTCTTTATAGTTGGTCCATAGTGGTTATGGTCGTGGTGTTTGCTCGAGTGCTCATCACAGCATTTTCGGCTTCTTTAGAAGTGATCCTAAGTGAAGAAATGCTGAAAAAAGCCGTGCTTGCCCAGCCAAGACAAATAAGAACCAAAAAAAAACCAACAACAACAACAAAATTGGTATTATTTGTATTTGTTTAATCTGGCATTTGCCGTTTCGGCTGGTCAATATGACGTTGCCTCGCTGTTGACACTTTTGACATTTCGGTCGGTAGTCTTTAAGGTAGTCTCATAAGAAGGGGTAACATTTACATGGCAAAGACATGACTTTGGTAGAAATACCGAATTTGTTTACATTTCATTTGATATTTACATAAATGCTCATGAATTTATTAAGCGTTACTCCTGCCTTTGGCGGCGCACTTGAGCCAATAAACCGAGATGCTCGTAACTATGTAAATTTGAGGCAGTTAGTTTATCAAAACAAAATGCTGGCTATTCCAACGTTTTGTATTTGTATTTAACATAAATAGACAGAAGAATGTCTTATAATCAGCAAATATTAATCAATGTGGGAAATTTGATGGAGTATAATTTTCAAGGCCTCTATAACCAAGAGCTGGTACCGTACTGAATATTTTTAGAGTCACCAATAATTTTCGGTTTCGGGATTAGAGAACAGAAACAAATACTAATCATCGAAAAACTGTTTTTAAAAAAGTTATCCACTCAGTTCTAAACACTCTTAAATGTGTTGGAACAAATTGCCGAAGCCTTCAGCCACTCTGATGCTCGCATTGTCATGGTGAAGAGGGATCCGTCTTCGGTTGTTGGTTTTCTTGATTTCTTGAAACACAACAGGCAAAAAAATGGTTTTGCACCTCTCAGAATTAACTGTTCCGCGTTGTTTTGGTAGTATGGTTGCGACCTGTCTAGTTTTTCCACAAATAAAGGCAACCATCTTCTTAGAAGTGCATCGTGCGCGAACAGCTTTTGTCGGACTCGGCATATTTTGAAACTCCTATACAGTCGACTCCTGTTTACCTTCGGTCTTATGCGCGTAAATCTACGATTCATCATCTGTCACGATGTCAGAGGCATGTTTCGAAGCTCTGGTAACGTATTTTTTAACATTTCTTTCGACGAATCGGCGTGCCTTTTTTGAGCGATCGACTAATTAGATTAGATTCAATGTGAAAAAAAAAAATTTCGAATAAAATTTTTATGCCATATTGAAAATTTGATGGTACCAATAATACCTATAGTTGTCTCTATCTCACGATAGATCACATAACAATCTTGCAATATCAGTTTTAACATAGCATCAACAGTTTCCGGAACAAGAACTGTTTTTGAACGACCTTCATCAAATTCATCTTCGAGTGACTTACGACCTCGGCTGGACTCACTATACCATCGATAGACACTGATCTTTTATGGAGCTTCATCGCCAATAATTTAAGTAAGTTCATCAATGCATTGTTGCTGAGTTAATCCACGTCGAAACCTGTAAAACTTAACCACGCGAAAATGTTCACGGTACAATTCCATTTTTTGCCCGAGATGAATATTTTAAGTCATTGTAAAACATAAGTGTGTTTACTTCCTTTATAAGGAAGGAACATATTCGCTTTTCTGCTAAGAAACTTTAGCACACCAACATAGGGCTATTGGTCATCTGGTTATGCGTTAATACGAACAAAAATCATAGGAAAAGAACATTATTTCGTTGGCATTAGAGTTCTAAAACTATCGCCCATTTTCTTTACTTCCCGGTGTACTATTTATATTTTGACGTTAAATTTTTTATCCAATCATTGAGGACGGCATTGGGTCTGCAAGTATAGATACTGGAATCTAATATCGAAGTTTCTGAAAGTCTAAATCATGGATGTCATTTTAATGGAATAGTTTTTATGAAAATGTTCACGTCGTTTCTATGATAGAGAGGCAAGGCACCTGAAGTGAATCCTCATATTTTTTAGTTAGACGGGAGACACTATTGCTGCTTTGAAGCAGAGTATCGAAGAAGACCCGAATTAGTCCATTCGCCATCGCGCAACAATTGGTTGTACCCATCATCCACCTTATGAAAGATTTTTCAGAGGGATCTTGGTTTGCGGGCTTACAAAATCCAACTTGAACAAGACTTAAAGTCAAAGGACCATCAAGTGGGTCGCATGTTCGGTTCGGCCCAAAACGAAAAGGACACCGATCCCGATTTTCACAAGAAAATTGCTTACAGCTATGAACTTTTGGTTGAATTTGTCCTATTTGGAGTGATTAGTCCTTAAAAACGAATCCGGCGATAATAATACAATGAATGGGGAACGCCATAGAGTCGGTATAATGTTTTTCGAGCCTGATTGGAGCAGTATGCGTGGACGACTATTGGTTCCAACAAGACAGTAAATGACACAAACAATTTACTGAAGAAAACTTTAGTGAGCGCATTATCCCTCGTTGTGGGCCTGAGGCGTTTACAGCAAGATTCGATTTAACAACGCTAATTTTTTTGTCGTTTGTCTACGCAGGTAAGCCCGTGGATACCCCTTGAAAGCGGATATTCAGCAAATTATTGCTGACATACGACCCCACTTGCTGCAAAAAATTTTCAAAAATTTTACCTCTTGGTTGGCAGTTATCCGAGCCAGCCGCGTCGGTCACTTGCCCGAAGACTTTTATGGCAAAAATATCGAAAACCCCAAAAGAGCGAGCTTTGCTAACCCCAAAGTAAGATTAGCTCAGTTGGCTGACATTCTATAGATATCAAAGGAAACTTCGTTAAGAGAAAGCTCTTTTCAAAGTTTCCCCTCGGCGTGTTCACACTCGATTTCGTTCATTAAAAGCAATGCAAAATCGCTTGAGATGGACTTCGACTTACTTAAACATCCACTATATACTCTAGATATGACTCTTATTGACTTTTTCCTGCTCTTAGAACTCAATCAAGTCTTCTCTCAATGAACAAAAACTAAACTCTACAAGTCCCTCATTATTCTCGTTCTACTATATGGTACAGAGGCATGGACGATGGAAACAACTGTTGAGTCGACGTTACAAGTTTTCGAGAGAAAGGTTTTGTGGAAAATTGATGTTGGTTTGCGCTTGGGCAACGGCGAATACCACAGTCGATAGCTGTACGAGATAAAAACGACATTGACATAGTTCAACGAATAAAGAGACAGCAGCTGCGCCATATCATGTCATGTTGTCCGTATTGAAGAGAACACTCCAGCTTTGAAGGTTTTCGATTCAGTCCCCGCCGGTGGAGGCAGAGAGAGATAGAAAGACATCCATTCCATTGGAGAGATCTGATGGATAAGGTTCTGGCTGCACTTGATATCTTGAATACAAAATAGCGAAAAGAAGAAACGACTGGTGCGCTGTTTTTAACTCGGGTAACTCAGTAAAGGAGAAGATGAAGAAGAACTCAATCGAATAGACGATGGAATGAAACGTGCCGTATTAAATAAAAAATCGAATATTCCTTAAAAAAGTGTTTATACTTAGAATTCGATGCGAATTTTCCAGCTTAACTGTTATCCAGTGCTATCTGAAAGAACAAAAACAATAAGTGTATTTCCAAGAAGTCCTCAACATCAAATCTGCTATTCATTGACACATATACCATCCTTACATAACCCTTGACTCATCGGCTTATTGGCTTTATTGCTAAGTAGTTTCCTTCCTCGCTATTTTTTATTCCCATAAGCTACTGTTTATTGAGTAATCTGAGTTTGGGAGAAATAAACTCATTAACTCAACCCATTTTTCGATTATGTAACATATTCCCACAATTCACGGAACACTTTGTGAGCTTTTATAGAATATGCTCCCACACAATCAATGACATTACTAGCAAGCGCACAAGTCAGCAATTTTCCACGCACGAAACTTAATGAATATTATTTAACATTAATCCTTTTTTGAGCGTGTGTGACTCGCGACGCATCTATTGGCTTTGGAAAGCGGCAAGCTTCTCACGCTCGAATGTGTCAATGACAATAAAAGGACAGTGTTGCAAAAGAACATACACAACAACAACACAAATCAACTTCCGCAATGAATGGGAAAATAAGTGACTTTGCCAAAGAATCAAATTAACACAGCGAACGAGTTGGCGGCACAAGTGCACCGCATGTGGCAATGACGCGCCGCGCAACACAATACTATTAAAGGCGCACATGACACCCTTTAATGTCGAGGCGTAAACAATCAACGCGCTGCGTTTTTTTCTGTCACACTTTTTGTTGTCTAATGCAGTTGTACAATTATTACTTAGTTATGTAACCGAAGGAAAAGCGAAATGACGGAAACATTAGCCGCAAAATGGCCTAAGCGAACACGCCCGCCGCGAGCCAATCTTATATAGTAAACGTACAACATGTTTGGGGAAGGACGCATAAAAAATTTGTACAATGAATTATAAGCGTAACGCGACACACACTCGCATACATGTATAGATGTGGCGCTGCGGAGCGACAGCGGAAAAAAAGCGTAAAAAACGACTTCCCAGTCGCGGGCGGCAAGAAAGTGTTGAGTTAGTGGTTTCCGCCGTGAAGGGAACGCTGCGTTGAGCATATGTAAAAAAAAGCAAGTTCGAAAATTTATGCAGGCGTTGGCTTTTTTCGCCCAACACTTAAAAAACTTTTGACGCGCGTCCAACGACACGTGCGACCCCACAATGACCAAGTGTGGCAATAATGAAAACACAAAATATTTTCAAAACATAATCGAAGTCACAAGCAAAACATAAACACAGACAAAAAGTCAACCCTCTAAATGTTGTTGAGCGCGCGCGCGCTATCTGTGAGTATATGTGTTACGAATGTTGCGTCCGCATAGTTGATGAGCGCGCGCAAAGGACGCGACATTGAGCGACACGTGACCGCGAGCCAATATGTGTAGCGACGACACGTGACGCAAAACAATTGCAACAATTTGGGAAAGGATATGCGAGGACACACAAGTAAATACATAAGCGCGCACACATACACACACACATGCTCACCCACATGAATGCAGCGCTTTAAGTACAACAACTAGCCGAAGTGGGCGGCGGCTGTGCGCAATGGCAATCAACAGTCTACTACGACTAACGCGATCGATTAACTCCCACGAGGCATGCTATGCGCTCAATGCTAACATTAATTTTCACTTTCCGTTTGGCAGCGAGCGCAACAGCAGCTGGACGCCGTTGTCGCCGCCGCTACTTGAATGGTGGCCGCGTTGTGCCAACTAATAAACGACGCGGTTGCATGGACGCGGATGTTAAGCGCGTCTGCGGCACAAATTGTTAGGATAAACAACAATTGCGGCGGCACGTGTGAGCGCCGTTATGTGATGGCGGCGGTGAATGTGGCGGCGCGACGAACAAGTGCAACGCGTGCGCTGCTATGTGAAGCGGCACAAACTGATGAGTTTGGCAAGCGGCACGTTGACTTAGAGAGAAGTGTGCATATGTGCGCTTGAGCCAACTATGCCAAGCGCTAGTGGTTACTCAGGCCGCGCACACAGTCCCAAATCGGAACGGAAGTGAATAATCGCATTTCCGCTCATCGCCGCTTGCTGCATAGCAAGCAGCATGGCATCGCGCGCGCACATACAGCATTTGTGGGTGTTGATACGCGTGCAACACATTTTCAAAGCCACTCCCAAGCTTGCGCTCAAACTCGAAGAGTTACTCTTTTTCCGTTTCGCTTGCATTATGTGCGTTTCGCTTGAGGCGCAGGATAAGCGTAAATGAGCGCTTACAAAAATAGTGCCGCCTTTTGCCTCCCACACTTGAGTTGTTTGGCACGTGTACGCGCTGCCTTTTTAATTGTGCTTCTATCTTCTATCGTTTTGATCGCATTGGCGTAATGGCGCAAATCCAAAAATCATTTGACAATTCGGTTTATCGCATTAATTTTAATTTGTTCAGCAATTAAGTGCTCATACGATTTAGATTAAAACTATGTTTGCGAATACTTATGTTGCTAGGTATTAACGGCGATAAATCATTGAATGGCCGTCGTTGTCAAAGCGGATGTATGGCGGACAGAAAGGATGAGAACGGAAGCCCGGAAGTGGGTTCTAATTCGAGTGCTCGTGCAAGAGAGTGTGTGAACGAAGTGCATGAAGCTGTGTAGTTATCATATCTAAATTTCGTTTCAGGCAGTTATTATTATTATCTTTTTTCAAATCAGATTTTCATATCAATATGAAATAACTATTGAATTCATAATAAAAAAGGTGTTCTTTGATTGCATCGAACCTATAATAAACTTTACAGGTGCACTCTTTCTAGCAGAGAAAGGCAAAAAGTCTGGATATAATCGGTTATTTTGTATTCTAATGGTCTGATCCTAAAAAATCCTTGGGATATTGTATATCATCTTAGATAATAAAAAATGCCAAATTTCGTGCAAGTATCTAGTCAAATCAAGGACTTAGTGTGTTGAGCCAGTTTGTATAGTAGCTACAGTCTGTAAAGTAAGAGCGTGGTCGACTTTCCCAACAGTTAATGAAAGATTTCGCCCTAATTCCTTCACGAGCCGATAGAGGGAAGCTTTGTAATTGATGCATTGTCAACAAAGGTTCAGTTGTCGTTGATCTTTAGAAAGAGAATCACGTTAAACGCCATGAGTGCTAAGTACGCGTCGCGCTACGAAGCTGTGTTCCTTTACATCCACCCGAAAGGTCTCAAAATGTCGCAATCTGCGACTGCTAAATATATAAGAAAGTCGAAGGCATTTGTACAGAAGTGGATACAGCGATATAAAGTGGCTATAAATGTCGATGATTTACCAGAATGTGGTTCAATAGGAAAAGATGAAAAAAGAAGAGTGAATCTGTTTTCGGGGAATCCTGCTTTAACACTGCGGCAAGAACAGAAAAATTAATGGCAAAAGGTTTAGATATATGCTACGAAACTATCCGAACTATCTTCATAGCCATGATCTGAAACGGCGCAACACAATGAAGAAGCCTCTGTTGACTGAAAAAGTTGTGACAAAGCGACTCTCTTGGGCGCATGAGAATATTGATAGAGATTTTGATAATGTCATTTTTACTGATGAATGTTCTATATGGGCGCGTTCTGTGCTCACGCGAGCCTGGTCAACTTTCACCAATAGGCTTGTTCAGCGAACAACAAAACATGGAATAAAGGTGCATCTTTGGGGCTGCTTCTCAAAGCAGGGATTTGGCACTTTGTACCTCTTTACTGACAACCTAAATGCCGAGAAAATGATAAAAATCTACAAAAAGGCTTTATTGCTATCTGCCAAACGATGGTTCATCAAAAAAAATGAAGATTGGATTCTGCAGGAGGACAAATAATCCTAAACACCGCAGCAAGCTCTGTACTCAGTGCAAAACTCATTCTGGCATCGTTATATTGGATTGACCGTCGCAGTCGCCCGATGTAAACCCTATTGAAAATGCGTGGGCATATATTAAACAGAAGCTTCGTGGAAGACGGACATATACTTTGAAGCAGTTGTCTTCCGAAATTCGTCGGATCTGGAGATCCTTGCCACTAGAATACACCGTCAAATTAGAAGAAAGCATGTCTCGGGATTCCAAGCAATTATCGACGCCGGTGATGACTGAACACATTATTGACCAAATTGTATCATTCTTTAAAATGTGTACAATGTATATATAAATATGAAAGTTTCATAAAATAATTTTTGTTATAAATTATCCGGACAAGCTCTTACTTGACAGACTGTAAATACTAAATTCGTCCGATATCTGCAATTCCGACACATGAGACAATTCCCTTTTAGAATGCTTAATATAGCGGTTCAGGGTATAAAAATGGGAACTCAGTACGTATTGAAGAGCGTGTTATAGAACGAAATTGCCCATTTTCGGTACGAGTCAATTTTATGTTATGTGCTATTGACTTATATCACTTATTGTTATAGGCAAAGTTTCAGCGGACAGACGGGATAATTTCAGTTCGTTATATAGAGGTACAGGTAAGTTTTTCACCGATTTTTTCCATTCTGTTAAAATATTGTAAACTTAATATTTTCGCAATGTTTTATAGTGACCGATATATGATATTGAAATCGTAGGAAATTTGTAGAATATGAGTTGTTCTTCCAACTCTGTCAAAGAAGATAATATCGATAATTGGAGGCATATGGTAATTGAATATCGGGTGGTTTGTCGTAGAGAAATAGCAGAAGATCCAAACTATTCTAATGGACTGGGGCTTGGACAATATTTTAAGGGGTTACATGAGCTTCCTCGGGTAAAATACAGACTTTTTTCAATAATATTTTTGTCGTATAAAACTTAAATATTTTATTTGAATACACTATTAACAAAGAAATTCTGAAATTTTTGGAAAAACAGCGTATTCTGGTCTAGAATTTTGAAAAAATCGATTTTTTTTTTCATATTTTGAAAGTTTCGACTTTCAAAAATATGACCTTGGAAAGATTTTTCATAATTCGATTTATTTTCGGAAATACAGCCGATTTTGTGACGTTGCGTCTGTGTTCACTAGAATTGTCTACTAAACTTTAAACGCGCTTTTCTCGAAAGTACTTGTTTTGAGGTGGTTGACATGATATCTCAAGTTCTATTGAACCGATTTCTTTGAAATTTGGTATATATCTTCCTTATACAATGCTCTATCGTATCTGCCTTGGATTTCCAAAAATTTTTATTTGAAGTATTTTTAAAAAATTCGAAAATGTCGAAAAAATCGGGTAGAACATTTTTTTTTTTCAAGTCGACGCCATTTTTTTGAAAATGGTCAACCCGATAACGACATCCTTACTAATGAAGAATCTTCTTGTTTTCTGTGTTTTAGAGCTCTACAAGGGTTGAAATCACGTAAACCAGGACGCACCGTTTTTTTTGAAGCCCCCACTCCACCGGCCCGTTTCTCGACGAATTTTGGTTTTTTTTTTTTTGCAATTTTTTTTATATTATTAAAATGCCAATAAATATAAAAAATGGATAGTAAAAATGTTTTTTTTTTGTTTTTCATTTTTTATCTTAGTTTAAAACATGCCTAAAATTCATGCGCCTAGACCAGAATACCCCCTTAAAGATGACGCACTTAGCCTAGCTAGCCTCGAGCCCACAAGTTCTCAAGGGTGTATCTCCGAAACTATTACTCGGATCAACATAAAAAGTTTAGGACAATATTTCTAGAGGTGTTGTAGAATTTAATAAGACAGTAAAAAATTTGATTTTTTGAAACCCGTAAATTCATGTAACACTTCAAGTAAATTTTTAGGAAAGGAAAGTGTTCCTACATACTTTTGTTATACAATCTTTGATTCCTTTTGGCTTTTTCATGCTCTGAGAATGTATGGTCTCCAACCAAATCGATAAAGTTATTCTACCAGGCTGAAAGAGGGTTTTGATGCATCGAAATCGGACGAAACTGAGTTTTTTTGACAGATCCATTAACAGATTAATTGACTGACACATAGATGACGCTACTAGAATTAAATTCATAGGATTTTTAGTTAGCCTTCAAAAGACGTGTGCATATATTTGTCAGCTGTCGTATTCTATAGTTTGTGAATTTTGTCATTTTCAGAGAAGCAACTTTTGTTATTGAGAAAAAATGGATAAAAGGAATTTTGGGTGTTGATTTTTGAAGAAAAAAATACCAAAAAATGCAAAAACTTGCCGTGGTGACGAGTTTGCGGACCAGGAAAAAAAATCAACCATCCAGTATTGATATGTTAAGTTCAGTCGGAGTGAAAAGAGCACCGAAGACGGTGAAGGCAGTGGCCCAAAACAACCGACGAAAACATCAAAAAAGTCCACAAAATAATCTTGGATGAGCGTAAAGTGAAGTTGCTCGAGATAGAAGTCACTCTAAAAATATCCATTAAACGTGTCTTAAGAAAGCGAGCTCACTTTTGACTAAACACAACGAAGAGTTGATGATTCGGAGCAGTATTTGGGGAGGCTCAAGCGTAAAAGTTCCGAGTTTTTGCGTCGATATGTGACAATGTATGAACCATGGCGCCCTTTCAATCTGAAGTCCAACCGATAGTCAACCGAGTGGAATGCAAAGGATGAACCCGCGCCAAAGCTTGGAAAAACGCAACAGTCGGCTGACAAAGTTACGACGTCTGTATTTTATAATGCACATGGAAAAATTTTAATTGAATACCTTGAAAAAGGAAAGGCCATTAACATGGACTATTACATAGAGTTATTTGACCGCTTGAAGGACAAAATCGCCGAAAAACTGCGGCATTTGACACAAGTCAGCGAAACGAATTCATGAATTGGGCTTCACATTGCTTCCACATCCACCGCTTTCTCCACATCTGACTCCCAGAAACTATTTCTTGCTATTATATCTCTAGAAAATGCTCGCTGCGAAAAAAATGTCGCCGAAACTGAAGCTTATATTGAAGCAAAGGACAAAAGTGGTATCGAGAAGTTGGAAGGAAAGGTCGCTATAATGTTGAATAAAACAACGAATGCTTTCGGTAGGCCGAGGACTTTTCAGTTGACCTGACCTACCGAACCGCTCATGAAGGTAACACTCGACCCAGTAAGAGTGATTTTGTTTTCAAAAAGAGTACCGTAATTCAAATTCGTTGGACATGTTGGCCGTGCGAAGTCTTATCCCACATTCTTGTAGAGTATTATAACTGCCAATGAGACATGAGTTTGAGACAAGTCAACAATCAACGCAATGTAACTCGTTTCCAGTCGATTGAAAAAATAAAACCAATTTCACTGGAGGAGCTGAAGGCCATGCCAAAAAGTGTTTATGAAAAGTGTTACGAGGACTGGAAAAAATATGTTGCCTTTTGTTTACTATATCCGGGTACTTTTTTGTCAGAATGTCACGACAAGAATGTAAGAAATTTATATACAAAAATAATATGGTAATAAAATATGGTACATTCATCCGTATTTCCGATTTGTTTGCAATTTTCTGAGTGGCGTTGTTATACAAGTGAACCGACATTTAACCGAGTCGAGTGTTCTTTTGTAGACGGGTTAGAAAAAAATAACGCCAAAGGCGAAAATTTTAATTATTTTTCTACTTTAAAGCTTAGCATTACTAATTAATGATAGAAAGTGGTCTCTAAAGTGTGAATGGAACACCGAAAGCTTCGTATATTCGCTATTTTCAGAAGTTTTGAATACATTACGCTCAACCTAATTGAGGGTAAATTCGGTAGAATTAAAAAACAAGTAAATAAATAAATGAATATCTTTAAATAAGTCGAGCCAATCAGCCCGAATTGCAGGATTAAAAGAGTCTGGTGAAAATAAAAGAAAAAACTATTAAGGAAAAAACTCTTTCAAGTAAGCTTCTATCCTTATGGCTACAACTCTATACAAGCGTACGTATATCAAGGAGCCATAAATTGTCTGTGGTAACAAAATTACAGCATGTAATCGCATATGAATAAATTATTGGCGCACACATAAAAGCGCGCGGCGTTGAGGGTAAAGAAAAAAAGGGCAAAGCCAAAACAAAACGGCAAAAAGATGTGACAATTCGCCTACAAGCGAGCGAATCTCAGCCAAAGGCAGGGTTTATAAACATATGTATGTATGTTGAGTACCCAACGCAGAAGCGACTGCTGTACACGGTACCGGGCTGTACCGACAACCACATTAACTCACATAACAGCAACTACTGAGTGGCCGCCACCCTGAGTAGCTCACTGCCGTACAAACGCTCGGCCAGAGTTGTGTCTATAGAAGTATGTAGTAAATACATATATACTGTTGTTCGCCTGCGTATTTATGACCGTGATGTGTTCGTGTGATATTTCAAGTACTACGAAAAACCAGAAAACCAGACCAGCGTATAACCAAAAGCGTTATGAGCGTAGATTTACCCATAAGAGGGGAAAATTCTACAAGCATTAAGGCTCGGCAATGCACGAGTATGGGCAGCGATGTACGAGTATGCATGAGTGTGTGCACTCAAATGCTTTTGACTTTGAACTCTTGATATGCCGGCTGGTCACGGCCCCTTCTACTCAACCACACATACATGCGTACATACAAGTTTGTGTGTGTTTTGTTTGCGACGTTTATGCCTGAGGCGCATAGTAGCTTTGTTTTGCTGATGCCATATGGTGGCTATTTCGGTGATTACGCAGATGATACAGAGCCACACATGTGCAAGGAAGCGCCGTTGAAGTGAAAGGCGTAGTAAGCACATGCATAGACTCGCTTATGGGTATTTTATGTATGTACATATGTGTGTTTGATTTTATATAGATTTAAGTATATCTACTTGGGTCTAGGGCAAGCTTTCACCCGATCTAATCCATTTTAGAAAATCTTTATATTAAGAAGTTACGTGAGTTTATGGGTATAAAAAAATCGATTTTTTTTTTATCTTATTAAATTCTAACGCACCACTAATAGTTTCGGAGATACAGTCTTGAGAATTTGAGCGCTTGAGACTATCCAGGCTAAGGGCACTCTCTTTAAATGCGTTTTTCGCGAAACTGTGTTTTTGAAGTCGGTTGGCAAGATTTCTTGAGAACTGTTCAACCGATCTTCATGAAATCTTACACAAGTATTTGAGATATAATTCTTTAAGACTTGGAAGAAGGAATATTTTTCGATTACAACTATTTAAAAAAAATTTCGCTGAAATTTTCCATTTTTAATAAATATATATGCCAAGAATCCAAGTTTCAGTTTTTTTCCATCGTCCAAATTCGAAGCTAAAGTTTTAACTAAAACAAGTATTTTTTTCAATTTAGATGATCCTGTAAGGAATTATCCAGCCAACTTGTGCGCATCTTTTTTCCTAATGATCGATTTTAAAACATTTTTTTTTTCAAAAATTTCAGAACAATATAAAAATTGTTTAAAATATTTTACTTTTTGTAAAAAAGGTTGTATTTTACCCGACGACGTCTCTTAAGGACATGGATGCTAAGGGAAGTATTGACCCTATTCAACCCATTTTTGACACAAGGGTATGTTATTATCAAAGAAATATTTTCTCCGAATTTCAAAAACAAAACTCACAGTTGGACCGATATTTTCGATAAGAAGTCAGCCATAGGCACTGGGGTTTACGTATGCGGGATGTTGGGGCTTGAACAATTATGGTCCGATTTTGGAAGTTTTAGACTCGAGATGCCATTGCTCAAAGGCGCTATTTGTTCAAAGTTTTATGCACTTGACTTGTGCACTGGAAAGGGGAAAAATCAAATGCAATTTGAATTACCGATACATAGCAAGTGGGCATGGTTGTAGTCCGAGTACACCCATTTTGACACTGTATCATTGAATCGTCAGGATAATATTACGTACCGAATTTGGCTGAAATTGGTCCGAAGATATGTTATTTCACCTAAATGGGGATGATGGCACGCCCATCGTCCAATTTAAATCTGGCTCAACGGAATAACCAACTGGGCGAATTGAAGTGGCTTAGCAGTCAAACCAAACAAAACTGAAATAAGTTGAATTTATCAGAAGGTACCCAGACTTTCTGACAGAGAGTCACGTCTTCAACCAGTTGATAAGGTGATAAACCTAGGTCCTTTTCTTAATAGAATGCTTTTATGGAGGAAAAATATTAATATTGAGGTACTGAAGATGGACGTGTACAAAGACGGCATCTCTGATGCTTTGCTGACTTCATCAAGAAAACAGTTAATATCATTTTACGGCTGTCTAAGGCTCAGGGAAACTGGGTATTTGAAGGAGTCCAACCAATCACTGGCCTAAAATCTTTTCTCCTTTAACTGTATTCCTGAAAACTTGGATCCCTGCATCGCAGACTACGCGTAGGGGTTTTTTCTCTGCTCACATACCGACCAGGAATATGTGAGCAGGAAAGAGTCGCATGGATGGTTGGGTCAAAGCTAGGAGGAAAGTTTAGAGGGCGAGTTTTCTATAACGAGCTCACCGTTAATCTTGCTTTAGGCCACCGGTAGTACCCACTATTAAAGTGGCAAAAGCTTTACTGCTATAAAGTACAGATTCTGACAAAGAGGTGACACTTCGACAGCAAAGCACTTGCGATGAGCTCGCCAACTGTGCGCTCAAAGGTAGCCATTGGGTATCTGCCTTCACTAGAAATATGAGCTACTTCATTATCAGACTCGTTTGAGTGCAGGCTCATAGAAGAATCGCTGGTTACTGTAAATGAGCTGGCCATAGAGGACACCCTTGCCTCGGTACCAAGGGAGTTGAAACGAGTTGGATCTTCATAAGCATCTTGCGTTCCACCACTGGATCAATGAATCTTTTTGACTGCAAGATTCTTTTGGCCTAAAGTATAACGCAAGGAATCTACTTCCTCTTCCCAAAGTTCATCTTGCTGCAATCGTTGGGGTTCTTACTTGACATTATCCAATAGGCATTCATGCTCTAAGGCTAAAAATCTTATCGGACGCAAGGTGTCAAAATGTATGTTGGAAGGAGAATTAGGAAATTTAAGCATTTACTCCTCTACTGTCCAGTCTGTGCAAGACTGAGTTTGATATATCAGTACAGTCTAACTTTCAATGAGCCAGGAAGTACAGGGTAGGCCATTTAAAGTTGACCCATCTGGCAACGCTGTAACTTTTAACAGCGCTGACAAATGGGCTAATGTCATACCGCGTTAGAAGCGTCATTCGAAGACAATTTATACCATGGAACAGTACACTCCAAAAGAACGCGCTGAAATTGTTCAGCTTTATATTCAAAATAACTTTTCAATTGTGTTAACTCAACGTGCGTTTCGCAAAAAAAATAAAGTGAAAAGTGCTCCAGTTAAGAACACAATTAAGTCTTTATACGCAAAATTTGAGAACACCGGTAATCTCAGTAATGCCAGTCATGCATCCAGACAACGCACAAGACGTTCTGATGAAAATATCCAAGCTGTACGAGCCAGTATTGAGGAGACTCCATCGACATCGAGTTATCGCCGCTCTCAGGAATTAGACATCTCTCGCACCACTCTCCGACGCATAATTCTTAAAGATTTGAAGATGTTTCCATATAAAATTCAAATGGCACAAAAACTAAACCCAGCTGATTATCCGCGACGCCTTAATTTTGGCAAATGGGCCATCGAAATGGCTGAAAACGAAAAATGGTGATGTTGACTGGCCACCGAGATCACCAGATTTGACGCCACCAGACTTTTATTCGTGGGGTTATTTGAAATCCAAGGTATACGCTAATAAGCCAAAGACCTTAGCTCAACTGAAAGCCAACATTCGACGTGAAACAGCCGCCATATCATCCGAAACATTGGCCAAAAGAGTGCATTTAGCTGTCAAAGCTAAAGGTGCCCATTTACGCGATCTAATTTTTAAATATTAGCTGAAACAAATCCCCTTGGACCAAAATAAATTATTTTTGAAATGAACAAAAAACATTGTTTTCTTTTGTTCTTTTTTTTTAGAAACAAATGGGTCAACTTTAAATGGCCTACCCTGTATATCCAAAAGTGACATTGCCCGTATCAACAGAGTTGTGATAGGCTCAAAGCGATCGACCTCATAACCTAACGCCACAATTTCTAGAGTACTTTATCAGCGCCCTAAGTATCGCCGGCGAAATATTTTATAAGGTTCCAAGGCCAGTAAAGTCTTCCGAACAAGATCGGGCCTGATTTCTGCCAGAGAACTGTCAACTTGGTAGCCTTCCTTAAAATAATAAATTTATTTTCAACGACTTCTAAAGAGCAATCAGTTTGACTAGGAATTCTGTGAAATTAATAAATATCTGATATTTAAATGTTAACTCGCCTATATCGCCTATAAAAGAACAACACTTTTTGCCTTCGCTGAGTCATCTGTCAACGCATAAATGATGGTTGATTGGAAGTAAACATAACCGCACTTCAGGTTTCAACCTCTTTTGTGCGCAAAGCAGATTATTGACGAATGACACACTAAACAAATTTCACCAAAAAATTGCGTGTCTCGATTACCCATTCAAACAGGTACTTTATATTGACCGCATATTTTCTTTGGTTGAGTTGCTGATTGACTGATAGACGGACGCATTGCTACTTAAATGCTCTTAAGACGATCTTAAGTTGTGTCACGCCAGGAATTTGCGTTCGCCAAGCAATCTGATCGCGTCACAACACACAAACACAGCGGGAAGGGTAGCCGCACTGCCATACTTATAGCATTCAGCTGTGGTTCTTCGTCAGACCATTCCTTTTGCGAGCGATTGCAACGCAATGTATGACACTCTATTCTTCATCATGCCATAATTCCATCCGTATAAGTACCTGCGTAAGGTCTCAAACGGTTATCAGTTTTACCCTTTCGCACGCCTCATTAGTCAGTTGGAATGTAATACCAGAAGCCCAAAATCAATTGCGTATTTATTGACCACAATCACTGTAAGACGACGCGACGCGGCGCTTCGCCCGGTCGGCCGATATTCAACGGCGCGCCATCAGCTGCTTTGTTGCACCTTGTCTCTACGCTTGTTGTTGTTGACTCTTCGCACAAATGCGCACTTAATGAGCTCAGTGACGGCGTCGATGATGATTTGAACGCTAACGCGAACCCGATCACCTACGGTGTGACGGCTTGACGGCGTCAGTGTGTGTTGGCAGCGACACAGCGTTATGCCGAAATGCCATAATAAGCCGAAATGTTTGGCAAATCCCTGCCACGGCGGTTGGATCTGTCTTTTCGGAACATTACAGTTGACTGAACCTTTGCTGGGTTTGTCGTGCTGTCTTTGATATTCGATTTTTTCAGTTTATGGATTTTTCGCGTTTTTGAATGCAAATGCGGTTGGCATATAAGCTTGGTGGGAAGGTTTACGTGTTTATATTGCACTCTTTTGGCAGTGATAACGCTTGTCCGCTGTCAAAGAAGTAGATTATTTGCATTTTCTGACTTGATTTTGAGTTGGTTGCGAAAATGAATGACTTCTGCTCGCGATAAGTTCACTAAAACTGTTAAGCATTGCACACAATAGCTCTTCGTGATGTATTTTCAATACGTTGATGAAGATTAAGTAAATTTTTTTTTGGGAACGGTAGTGAAATTGAACGACTACAACGAAATTATGCGACAAATGAACCATAAACCGCAGTATGCAGAGCGCCACCAGAGATAAAACTGAATCGACTTTATTAATTATTAATATTCGGCATTGTGCGGTGTCATAATCGCAGGGTTACCAAAAAAAAAAGTTGGAAAGTCGCCACTGAATTGAAACTTTTAAAAGTATTACCGCAAAGTTATAACGTTCTCAATTAAAATTTTTTGTAGAGTTGCCACCTATTTAATATTTTTAAATAAAAAATATATACAGATAAAGTATTGCCGCAAAATTAAAAGGTTTTCAAATAATTTTTTTTTGTAGAGTTGCCACCTATTTAAAAGTCTTCTTTAAAAATATGAAAAATGACTTAATATACCAACAAAAAATTAAAGATAATTAAGAAGACTTACAGCTGACAATATGTTTTTGGAGGGTTGCCACATGTTTGAAAAATATGTGTACTAAATAATTCAAAAAATAAAATGTTTTCTACTTCAGTAATATTGCCACCTGTTCACAAATTTTCCAAGAAATTTATAAAATATATCCAAAAAATTCCACATTGTATTTCACAAGAAAACTATTTAATGAAAATTTCCAAAGAATAGTTGAACTGCTTATCACTTATCGCAACCCATGTATAAAATGCTTAAAATATGACATTAGAAACAGAGAATAAAAGTTATTAATAATGTCTAAGAAATAATGAAATGTGAAATAGTCCTTATAGTTATCCCACAGCATTTCTAACGATATTCGTCGAAGACGATTTGACCATATGTGTATCTGGCATAAAAGGGATCATACAGGTGTGGTGTGTTTCTGGGACTTTTAAAAGTCAAATTTAAGATGGTAAGCAAAAAGGAGATATAATACAACAATTTAAGAGCAAAGATTCTAGGCCAAATATCTCAAAAAGTCATAAAGAAAGATACAGATTTAGCATCAAAGCACGGCCTTTGAAGAACACCATGAGATCAATAGAAAAAGAGGTTACTCTTTATTTTTTCCAACAACCTCAACTAATTTCTTGTAGTATAGTGTCTTTAGACCCCATCAAGAGTTCGTTGATATTGATTTTGATCCGTTGAATAGGTATTTGGCTTCGGAGAGCACAGATTTCGACCAAATCAAGTTTAAGGTTCTAAAGGAAACAATAACAATTGAAGATTCCCTGGTAAAGGGTTGTCATTTCAAACCATTTAGGTCATCTTTTTTAGTCTAAAAATTTAACATTTCCGTATACTCAAGGCATAATTTTAAATTTGGTTCAGCTTTTAGACTTCCTAAGATCATCTTCCGTATAAAATCCTGCGGTTCCATATTGAATGGTGTAGATTATAATAATTAGAAAATATATACATGTATAAGTTACCCAGACACAAAGAATAAAGACCTTGAAAGTTATGCTATTTCATACACCAGAGATGCTCAAGAAACAAAAGGAAATCGTTTTTGCATCGGATCGCAAAAAAATATGTGTGGAAACTGGTCAACCAGCTAAATCAATGACAAAGTCGAATAATTATCGCATCGGCACCAAGGTAATGGAACTGAATATGATGGAATCAGAAGAGCATGTCATATTAAACTATCAATGGAGAACACTCCCGATAAAAACTCTTCAAATTGAAGCGAGCGATTGCCGAAAAAGCACGAAATTTGCGACTTAACCCGATTCAATACTTTTTCTTCATAACAACGCTCGCCCTCATATTGCAGACAGGTTAAAAATATTTGCAGAACAGCGGGTTAGGAAGTATCGACTCACAGGCCTTGTAACCCAGACCTTGCCCCTTCTGACTATCATTTGCTCCGGTCGATGCAGAGCTCCCTCACTGGAATACAGTTCACATCAGAACAAGGTATCAAATTTGATATTGGCCTGCGCAGCTATCCTGGAATGGAATCCACAAATTAGCAGAAAAATGGAAAAACGTTAAAACTTCAGATGGACTGAACTTTGAATAATACTATTTCTGAAATAAATGTTCATAATTAAAACAAGCACGCACACATATAGTTATAGACCTAATACTTATGCGACGCCACTAAACGCAGAACGAGATATAATAATAATAGAAAGCCGGTATACTGGTGGGACGAAGAAATAGCCAAGTTGAAGAAGCTTTTAGTATCAGAAGATTGGCAATTGGCAAAATAAAAAACTATAAAGCGTCTGGAATAGGTGGTGTACCAAATAAAACCGTTAAAGAAGCCATGACTATAGGACCCAGTATGTTTGTTAAAATGTACAATGCGTGTATAATAGAAGAGGTATAGAGGTATATATGTAACATAGAAAGAGGTAGAGTCAACAATCCTGGGAAGATACAACGTTTGGTTCAATTCCCGAAACCAAAAAAGCCTCAAGAAAAACCTTCATCATATCGACCTTTGTGCATGCTCTACACAATTGGTAAAGTGTACGAAAGCATCGTAAGAAGCCGCTTGGAGTAAGCAATCCAAAAAACCGGCAGATTATCAGAGAGACAATACTGCTTTATAAAAAGAGGTAGGGTAAGTGGGAAAAGATGGAGAGGAGGTACAAAAAAGCACACTAATAACCCTGGATGTGAAGAATTCGTTCAACTGCGCAAAGTGGGCAAATATAATAACAGTTCTACACGAAATATGTGCTCCTCATTAACTGATAAATATTATAATGAGCTATTTTCAAAATAGGAGGTTATACTCGACACGCCCGAGGGCACTCAGAGCTAGATTATCTCCAGTAGAGTATTACAAAGCTCGGTTTTAGACCCATTACTATGGAATCTGATGTACCAAATATGCGAAAACAATCGGATATGCGGATGATCTCATGGTGATAGCAATGGCGAAACATCTGGATGACCTCCGGATCAAATACAATGTCTGCATAAATGGTTTGCTACCATGAGTCTAGAATTGGCTGAGCACAGAACAGAAGTCTTGCTCATAAGCTCCAGGAAAATTGAAGAAAAGGTATCGCTCACCTTAGGAGAATGTGAGATTATTTCACAGCCACAGTTGAAGTACCTTGGTGTAATTGTGGACTCAAGACAAATACCGTCATGATTTTAGTTTTTTTTTTTTTTTTTTTTTTTTTTTTTTTTTTTTTTTATAGTAGGGGGAAGCATCGAAAGCCGGAGTGCGGAACTTTAATCCGCTAAACCTAACCTACTCCCAACTCAAGACTCTCCCACGGAACCACCGATTAAGTATTACTTCGTGGGAGGGACAAGACATTTAAGTCTCCTCTATTGCGCGGACTGACGGACGCCTATTCTGTTGAAAAGATCTCAGTTTGGTCATTATGAATGCTGACGCTTCGCTGACAGCTTTCCATTTATCCGTCGACTGACACATGAGTGTCGTTAAATTATCGACCGTGAAACTACCACCGAGTGTGGTTTTTAGCTTTTCCCTTGTATTCGTGAATCGAGGGCAATAAAATAATACGTGCTCAGAGTCTTCTATATACCCTGCGCATGTCGGACAATTCGGACTGATGTCGTTGTGGAATCTGAAGAGGTAGCTTCTAAAGCATCCATGTCCACTAAGCATTTGGGTCATATGAAAGTCTAGGTCCCCATGTCGTCTGTCTGTCCATGAGTGGATATCTGGTATGAGTCGGTGGGTCCATCTCCCTTTGGATGAGGAATTCCACCGCTCCTGCCACATTTTAGTGCTCTTGTTTCTCTCCTCGATCCTTGCCGATTCTGTTTTGGGCGTTGATAGCTGATATAGACGCTCGAGTTCGTCTCCCTGGATGTCAATGGGCGGCATGCTGGCTAATACTTCAGCAGCGTCGGTTGATATAGTCCGGAAAGCACTTATTACTCGAATGGCAGAAAGCCTATGTACTGCAATTATTTGTTTAGCATACGCTTTTATATCCATTGCCTGTATCCAAACTGGTGCCGCATACAGTATTACGGAACTCATTGCTTTCGCTATTAGGAATCGCCGGCTGGAACGCACACAGCCTCTATTGGTCATCATTCTCGATAGGGCATTATAGATTTTATTTGCCTTCGCGGAAGAATACTCCAGGTGTTCTTTAAATTTTAATTTGGAATCCAATATTACTCCCAGATACTTCAATTGCGGCTGTGAGGTAATCTCGCACTCCCCTATAGTGAGCTCTATTCGTTCTTCTATCTTCCTAGTACTTATGAGTAAAACTTCTGTTTTTTCCTCCGCCAGTTTCAGACTCACAGAAGAGAACCATTGGCGTAGACCATTTATGCACTCATTACATTTAATTCTCAGGTCGGCTAAATGTTTGGCTACTGCTACCACCACGAGATCATCCGCATAAGCTACTAGTTTGATATCTGTTGGTTGCTGTCTTTTTAGCACCCCATCGTACATAAGATTCCATAATAGTGGACCTAACACTGAGCCTTGGGGTACACCACTCGAGATAGAGTAGCTCTTGGTGCCTTCGTCCGTCTCGAAAATCAGCCTTCTGTTTTTGAAGTAACTCGTTATTATGTTTATGAGGTATTCAGGGGCCCGTATTTCATCCAGGGCTTTGATTATGTGTGCCCATTTTGCTGAGTTGAACGCATTCTTGACATCCAGGGTAATCAGCGCGCAGTACTTTTTTGTGCCACCTTTCCATCTTTTGCCACTTACTGCACATCTCGCCGTATCGACGACTTCTCGTAGTGCGTCAATAGTGGATCTCTTCTTTATAAAGCCGTATTGTCTCTCTGATAGTCCACCGGCTTTCTGATTTTTTTTTTTTTTTTTCATGATTTTAGTCCATATTGTCCAATGTGTAGACTGTATAGAAGACTCTGAACACGTACTCTACGTTGCCCTCGGAAAAAGCTAAAAACCATACTTGGAGGTAGTCTCATGGTGAAAAATTTTACTGCACTTATGTGCGAGTCCGCTGTCAGCGAAGCAGCAGCTCTAATTATGATAAGATTGCGGAATTTACAACAGATAAGGCGTCAGAACAATAGAGGAGACCTAAATGTCCTCTTCTCTCCCATGAAGTAATACTGAGTGCAGTGGTCCCGTAGGGGAAACATAAGATGGATGTAGGTTAGTTTTAGCGGATTAAAGTCCCGAACTCCGGCTTCTGACGCTTCTTCCTATTATAAAGAAAGACCCAATACTCATTTAATTTATTTGTTCTCGAAATCAATATTTCTTCAAATACACTCCAACATCTTGAAACCCTTCACCGAAAAGCCACCGAACAATTGGCAGAGCGTAAATCACCGAACTATCGGGCACGAACAATCATTTAACAGCTTCAAGTGAGTAATTTGAGTTGCATTTTATGCCAACTTGAGAGGATTGCGGCGCACGACAGGATCGATGTGGTCAGCTGCAGGGCAGCATTTTAAATTATTAACAACGGTACTTGGAGGAAACTCAAAAATAACATGAATTTCAAGTGGTGACATTATAAAAACACGAAATACACATATACCAATACATATTTGTGTATGTGTGTGCGTGTGTTTTTGGCACGAAGGCGCACAAAGGACACTTTGTTTCCAGCTGCTCCGCCTTGCAACTGAAACAGCGCGCGACAAAAGGACTTTGTGGCAATAAACTATGCGCTCTTTTGTGGCACAGCAAACATACTTGCCACATTACAAATGTATGTAAGTGCTTATCGGCGCATCGGATTGTAATACGAACGGTTAAAAGCATATTTTTATATTTAACACAATTTCCACACTTTTGATTTTTGACAAAAACAACAAAAACAAAAAACAGAGAAAGAAATTTGGTGAAAATTACAAAAAGACTGCGTTTGATGAGTTATGCGTGTGTTTGTTGCGTACATACATACATGCATATGTTGCAGGGGGTTATCCTTTGGCTCTGTGCAACACTGGCAAACGGCCCACAAAGTGCACTCGAAACAACAAAACACAACAATAAAGTGAAGTGCGCACTTCGGCGGTGGCAAGCATACCAAAGTGTTGTCGACGAGGCAAAGAGTTACTTTTGTATGAGTGTGTGTGCGTGTGTGTGTAAGCAACAAAGTACAAATGCATATATCGATTTTCACAAATATTTAATGGATTTCAAGTGGCCGATCGCTGCTTGAATCACAATGCGCCGCGAGATTGTGGTGCCACTTATTTAGATGCCACATACACACACGCACACGCATGCAGTTATGGACAGACATAAGCATATTTTTGCTCCCTGATTTTTCGAGGTGCCATTAAAAAGGGGTATGAAAACTAATGTATCCTTGTATCTTTATTATACAAAGCAAACACACACACACACGCACAAACATTAGAGCAATCAAACAATACAGTCACACAAATGGAACACTGAACACTCTGTTGTTAGCAGCTGTTGCTGTTGCTATAACTTTTGTGTGTTTTTGTTGCTGTTGCTGTGACAAGCTGCCAACAGTAGCGTATTGCTGCCAATTATTTCGTAGCCGGCATGCTGTGCAGCAGCTGAGGAGCGTGTTGACAGCAAGCGGCGAAGTGAGCTGGCGTGTGTCGCTGCAAATGCGCCCGGAGTGTGGCCACGTTTTTGGTTATAATTAACTCGAGTATGCTACGGTATATGTGTGTGTGTATGTGTTAGTGTAAGTGATATTCCAGTTAATGCGATTCTGGATAATCCTGTTGTTAGCTAAATAGTTCCATATTGAAAGTACTAAGTATTATTGTGTGCTCGGTTAATGAGCTAGTTTTGACAGCAGTTGCCCTTTGTTTGACCACAATTTGACAGTTTTGTGAATTCGCGAAAGAAATGGGTGAATAATACAACAATTTCTTGCAATTTACTTGGTATTTGTTATATTCGATTTAATAATTTGAAATAAAGGGTGGTCCAATAACTTGAAAGGGCGGGGAATTGTGTTAGGGAGCTTTTGCATACCAGAAATACCACCTCTGGCATCTAGGGTTTGACATTGATATTCAGGAGCTATATTTAGCAAAAAGAAGAAAAAATTTTAACTTCTGCTGCTTCAAACTACATATCCTTCATAGGTTTCTAAAGGGTGATCTAAGTAGAGGTAGTTGGAGGTACTTTTTTTCAATAGCCTTTTTTTGACAGATCACACCTGAGTCATGTAAAGCTAACATGTAATTTTTGTTCAGTATTGTTTGGCATTTGATGGTGGAAGACTTACGTCTGAACGACGTTTACAATCGTTTAAATTTAATACACTTCACTCAACTTATTGTCAACATAATCGGCCTACTGAGCGTCCTATTCGCAACACCATCACCCATCGCGAGATTCGGCTTTCATTATTGGATATATTCGACCAAATAGATCACGACCACGAGATCTTAAATTGAAAGGGTACCTAATACAACTTGTGCAAGATTTGAAGCTGCTCGGCATTCCCAAGCGAAATCGCTTCGCTCTAAGGGCTATTGAAAAGTTCCAAGAACATCTGACGTTTCCGAGTCAAATTTTATTCAGCGATTAAGCACATTTCTTGCTCAATAGGTATGTAAATAAGCAGAATATCATCAGAAAAAAACGGTTTGGTGTGGTTTGCGGGCCTGATTTATTGAGAGAAGACTTTGTTTAGCAGATAATTTCATATTTTGGGTCGGTTGATGATGATGTCATATCACATGGGGATATGTAAGGCTAACGTCTATGAGGACAAACATCATGCGTATCATTCGACAGGTTCCCGGCCGAAATAATCAAACCAGCCATCGAAAATCGAACTCAACGGATGGAACGTCTGAGACTTAGCCGTGGCCAAATACACTGCTAAGAACCTCAGAGAATGTCCGATAGCGATCCTTAGCGCTTTTGCTGCATAAGGCCGAATGATTACGAGTATGGCTTTCACTCTTTTAACTATCGGTAAAATACGACCTCACTAGCCCGTCCTATTCTTTTCCAGCCTCAGAGAAGCATTGCCTATATGAATACTAACACTTTAGTGTAAATATTTTGTAGTCCTTTAAAGTTCACAATAAAATCCAATATTGCCTGGTGTTCTGGCATCATTTGAGGTTAGGTAGTTAGTTTTGTCTGCTTCTTGTTGCAAATTTTGAGTTTGTTTCTTAAAGTTACAACTTTATGAGATTTCTTTGATAGGATTTAAATTTTTAAGTACGTCTGTTAATAATTTATTAGCACTATATCACCTGTTTAGGCGGAATAGTTTCAAGTTTCTCAGAGCACCTTATATTGACTGTGTGAGTCATGAGGTAATTGTCGCTCATATCACCTTACGAAATTCTATTGTTGGATTTTAAGAGAATTCAGAGAACAGAAAATTTAGGTTTTACTCTCTTTGGTCATAGCGATATGTCGTTAATTGGTCGTGTAATCTTATCTGTCATTGTAGTATATAGTGAAATATATTAAGAAATCAGAATCCAATGACGAAGACTGAACCCAAAGCAACTCAGTAAACAAGATTATATACTTATTAAGTACTTCGGTTGGGGTGATGATTACTAGTACATACATACTTATAATAAAGCTGGAAACTATATATGTACATAGTTCCTACCTTGAACGCTTAAGCCTATGCCCACTTTATATTTCACCTATAAAACAATTCTATACACATATTGACTTTTTTCTCGAAATCACATAGGAAAAAAAATCATCCAAAATTTTTTTCGTGACATGTGGCATGCAAAAAAGTACATGAAAAATGCCATTAAAACCTTATAACAATAATGATGACATCTCATTTCCAGCAAACCAACTTAATGCGGAAAACACACAAGACACCCCTGAAATAGCTTTCGAAGAAAGTAAAAATACGAGCGCTGTGGCAGAAACCAAAGTGCCGAACTTTTAGCGAGTGATTAAGAACATAAGGAGCGCATGAAATGCATTTCCATGCAGGATCAAGGCAAAGGCTGAAAGTACCTAAAATCCGAGCGTAACGAAATGAGGCAAATGAAAGGAGGCAAACAGATTGAATATTGCGCGTTAAATTCAATTTTTGGGTAACTAACTCGATTACAGCAGCATACGATGATGCCACGCTGCTACCCTCGTTGGACAGGCGCAAAATATTTACAGTTGTCAACTGTGTCGACAAAGGAGTCGGCCTTAGAAGTACAACTTTATTGAGGGGTTTTACGCTAGCTTGCCATACAGTGGCGGTGGTGTGGGGCGGTAAAAAGCAACATGAGCCTTATTAGTTGATTACAGGACGCATTATCGTGATTATCGAGTGCGCGACGGGATAAAAATCTTGCAACAGATATGCAAGTGCCACACTTTGATGCATTGATGCAGAATTGTGGCTATCCATAAATTTTGCGCTGATGCGCCGCACAGGAGGCAGCACGAAAATTGAATAAAAACTCGCTACCGTTAGGGTGGAGCAGCTAACGGTGTCGAGGTCAAAGGGAGGACGCTGCCACAAAGGGCAACAGCGCAAATGTTGGTAGACTTTCCGAGAGAGAGAAGCGGCCAAAGTAAAGTTGGAAGGATGAAAGGGGTGTGTCGCAAACATAAATAAACGTAGAAATAAATATACAACAATAACAACAATAAATTGCAGTGAAATGCTTTTGTAGCTAAATTCACTGCTAATAGTTTGATTAATGGGCAGACTTCAATGCGCACACAGCGAGAAGTGAGCAACAACGGTAATAAAATTATAACAAAAACAACAAAACTAGCATATATAGTGCGTGCAACGTACAACAAGTAAAATGTGGAAGGTTGGAAGGTTAAGCAAAACAACACAGCGCTGGGGGTGCCGTGCCAACAATATGGGGGTGGCAGTGGTGATGATGACGATGATGTGGCATGATAAGATTCCAGCATAAATATTAGAGTAAATTTATTTTCAGGCTTTCCGGCGCAGCTTTAGAAACCTATAATCATCGGTTTTGATGTGATTTGTTTTTCCGGCGCGACAGCGCTTAGTTGGAAGTAGAGTTTATATATGTATGTGTTTGGGTACTGCTTTGTGGGCGGATTAGAAATGTGGCAAGGCTGTGTATTTATGTTGACCAAAAAGTGGTCAATCGATGACTGTGCAACTACACTACTTACTACTTTCGCCACATGTCGAGCCACACTCATACATACATACATCTACTTCACACAACATATACTTGCATTACAGCTATTAAGTACTTTCACTGCCTTGAAACTGTCAGCTGGATAAATTATCAATGACTTGTGTGCGCCCGCTTTATCAGACATCGTAAATATTCATATGTATGTACAAGTCTGTTGCAAGTAGTGACCGTCAAAATTAATAATCGCTGTAATGTTGGCATTAATGCCATTGTACAAACCTATATTTATATACTGTTATTTATTATATTTTCGTACATGTGTTGCTACTGTTATTACAGTTGCTCTTTCTCTTTTTTCCTTGCACCCAACGTGATTTTCGGTTGACCCTGAAATGTGTTGCAGAGGCGTGGTGTGGTTTCGAAAGCCATATACATTAAGATTACACGCATATTTGCCAGCTTAGTGTCGATACTGGTGATTTGCAAAAAATAAATAATTTTCACTATGAATAAATGGACGTGCAAGTATTAAGCACAAGCGTGAGTGGCACAAATGTTGCAATTTTCATTTCGCAAAAATTGTGGCAAGGCTTTAATGTGGTTGAAATAATTTGCGGAAATATTTTATATGAAAGTTGATAGCGGCTTTTACACAGGAAAAAACAAACTTCATGCTGGTTAGGAAGCTGACGGAGTAATTAAAATATTTTTATGTAGTTCGAAAATTTTAAATTATTTTATATTTTTATGACTTGTTGCAAAAAAAAAAATTCAAGACAACTTGTACTTATAAAATGTCTCTGAAAAAACTGTTTCTTTGTGCTTCATATTTCAATATTATATTTATTTTAGTATACTCTTATTTATTGATATTTTATTTATTATTATTTTTTATTATTATTTATGGATATATTCAATTAACTAATTTTCTTGAATATTTGCTATTTTATAGCTTTGTTTATATTTACTTTATCACATATTTATATCCATTATTACTTTTTCCATTTAATCATTCCACCTTTCCCCCTGTTTTGTTTTAAGCTATCCGAGTATTACACCAATAACACAAATTATTGAAATCGAGTCAGCCCTCACTTTTATGGTGTTCTATACATTGATTCCTTATGTCTTCACTCTCTCAAACTGTCAATGAAGTTCAATATTCCCTCAACAATTTCAAAGTGCCCGATGTAATGTCAATAAGTCTTTACTAACAAGTAATTTCTAAATTCTGTCACTACTCATTAAAATACTCTATAAAATACTTGACCACTAACAAAAAATATTTTGTCAAATTTTAAGCCTCAAAACTATCCATATCACCCAGTGACAACAACTCATTGTAAATTTAATGATTTTGGAATAAAATTTACGTATGTATACCCTTTTCATAAATTAAATAATAAAATACAAAACATTTATATAAAATCTTAGCATAATAAAAATTAACGAAATTCAATTTTTTTTATCCATATATTAGTACAATCTCATCGTCAGGCAAGTTTTTTTATACGAATTTTTCAAATAAATCTTACAAACATTTATTTACATTATCACTTTTGTGAATGTATCATTTTCATTCAATAAATTTTATTTAAATATACATATTTATACATTACTTTTTATACATAAAACTTCACTTACCGCATTTTTCTCACAGGTACGCTGAAATCTTGACCTTCAAAATGAATGAACACGGCGACATATTGTAGTAACCACAAGAGGTTCGATTGAAAGTCTGCAATTATGTAGGTTTAATCACTATTTTACACATTAAACACAATTTAACTATTTACACTGATTTCACGAATGACTTGCACTACTTTTTCACATTTAAAAACAGTAAATAAACACACAATTTAAGTTTTTATTAAACAATTTCCCGAACCGCTATAATTTTCACACCACAACTTTCGTTTGACTCGCTATAATTGACGAAAAACTAATTGCATATCGGTTATTGATGACATTTGCATATAATTTGTTTGTACCACCTACACTCAAATGACTCAGAATAGCATAGATTTCTCATTGGTTGATCTCTAACTCTCTATTTCGGTTTGTGTTCTTATTTGCCAAAGTTAAAAAATATGCGTGCAAAGGCACATACATATGTGCATACATACACTCAAGTTTCGCCAAAGGTTCTTTCCTGCTTTGATTGTCAAAGTCATCCATTCATTTTTGTATTTGCGAAGCACTTGTTGTACTTCTTATTGTCTCTGCACTCATAAATTCTTTTTGCTGCTGCAACTAACTGGGATTTTTTCTTTTATTTGATTTTGTATTTACGCTTAAATCTTGAACTGCAACATAAATGAACACGGTGACCACCAATTTAACTATTAAACTCAGTGTGTAACTTTTTTATTTGAATAAATTCTTCAAATAAATTTATCGAACATATATTTACTTCTATCACTTTTATGAATACGAGTATATCATTTTCATTCAATAAATTTTACTTAAATATTTTTATTTCGTGCAGTCGCTAATATTTATAAATCCTTTAGTAAAAATGAAAACTTGACTCAGCGTATTTTCCTCACAGGTACGCTTAAAGCTTGACCTTCAAAATTAATGAACACGGCGACACTTTGTAGTAACTACAGGAGGCCCGATTGAAAATCTGCATTTTTGTACGTTTAATCAGTATTTTGCACTTTAAACACAATTTAAATATTTACACTAATTTCACAAATCACTTGCACTACTTTTTCACAATTAAAAACACAAAATAAAACACAATTTAAGTTTTTATTCAAAAATTTTACGCACCACAATAATTTTCACACCACAACTTTCGTTTGACTCGCTCTAATTGACGAAAAACGAATTGCATATCCGTTATTGATGACATTTGCATATAATTTGTTGGTACCACCTACACTCAAATGTCTCAGAGTAACTTAGATTTCCCATTAGTAGATCTCTAACTCTCTATTTCACTTTGTGTTGTTATTTGCCAAAATAAAACATTATGCGTGCATAGACACAAACAATTGTACACATGATACATTCATACACACACTCATAATTAGCTAACACTTCTTTGCTGCACTGATTGTCAAAATCGCGCAAATACATACATAGTTATGCCTTTGCCGTGTGCGTTTGTTGTACTTCTTATTGTCTCTGCGCTCATAATTTCTTTTTGCTGCTGCAGCTAACCGCGAATTTTTCTGCTATTTGTTTTTGTGTTTAATGCTTTTGCAAGAATGATGAGAGCATAAAATCGCCGATTACAATTTACCATTACTCGCTACTTTACCAAACCTTTTGCTGTATAGAGAGAGAGAAGTTGTGCAGTTTAAGAAAAAAATTGTCACTAGTTATTTCAGAAACTTAAATTTGTGCTATAAATATTTAAATTTAAAATAAAATTAAATAAGTAGTGTGTGTTTAAATCAAATAAATATCGCCAAATATGCAAACGCAGTGCGAATATAAAATATTAAAGTTTTTTAGTTGTATTGTTAGTGCAGTCAGAAGTGAATGGGTGCTCTGCTCGCAGCAAATGGCGAATGTGCGTGTGTGATGTTAAGAAGTTTGTGTTAATAATCGCATTTTGTTTAATTCAATGATGTTCAAGGAAATGTTTTATTATTAGTAAAGTAAATGTAAAGCGGTATTTCAGAAAATAAAATTTCATTGAAAATGTTGTAAATGCTAAAGAAAGATATACATACTACATATATATGTATGTATGTATGTTTATAAAGTGATGAGTGTTCGTTGGTCTTGTAGATCGTAAGGCTACAAAGTCGGTTGTGTCGATGCAGCGCAAATATGCAAACGTATGAATGAGCATACAAGTGTTTTAATATATGTATATGTATATGTATACGGATATATTTACCTGTTTGTACCCGTATGAAATGATATAAAATATGTGCGCTAGTTATTATAACCTATAAATATTCAACGGTGTCATTCATTAAAAGTCGCGATATACATACATGCATATGTATTAATTGTATGTGTAAATATATAGTATGTACATAAATATGATTTGCAGAACAAGGAAAGCAGATAAAATATTAAGAAGAATTCTCATCTTAAACAACTATTTGTAATATGGTAAGTAGTGCAATGCTATATATAATATACATATAATAACGAATTTCAAAAGTATTAACTTTCAATGGAAAAAATTAAATACATACAAACGAAATAAGTATATGAATTAGAATAAAGAAAGTAAACAGTCATACGCAGCAGTATTGGGGTAAATTGACAAGCTATCGTGACACACGATCAATAGATGGCGCGATATAAGAATTGAAATGAAGTGTTGCAAATATGTATGTTTTTACACATATCGCTCATTTGCTGCAAGACCGGCATAAATCAAAAAACGTGACTTTTGAGTTAATGCTGCAGAATTGTTCGTTATATCATACTTCATGTTGAGTGAAAAGTTCATATGAATACCTCTTATATGCTCCGCTTGAGAAGAGGTGCAAGGTTGGAGTCACCGTGTAAGGTTGTAGTCTTTAAACGCGTTTTCTGGAGAATCGATTTTTTTGACTTATGCCGGTCTTGCAGCAAATAAGCGATATGTAATATATGTTAATACAAATTGCTGCAATTGCTTAGAACATACATACATATTTACATACATACATGCATGTTATAACTTTACAAATAAATTTACATAATTTTTATAAGAAAACGGAAATTATGCATATACTTATTTTTTATTTATTTACTTTTAACAAAATTAATATACTTGTATGATATATCTAAGTATGGGTAAATACATAAATACCATATTTTCTGCGTACTAACTTTTCAAAGAAAGAAAAACATTTTCGTTTCTTTTCGTATAATTTTGAATTTTTACGCGAACTAGTCCTTCAGTTGTTAAGATATCGATCAGGAAGTGCTTTTTAAGTTAAGTAAAAAAATTTTAAAAATAACGATTTCAGCAGTGATTAACAGTATTGAGTATTTTACATCAAAAATCAATTAATTCATTATAATAATACGGAACAAAGCTTAAATAACTAGTATTATTATATCGTCGAATGACCGTTGTTGGATAATACAGCTATGCATCGACCAGGCATGGCGTTCACCAAACGCTTGCGTTTCTCGTGAGGAAGGACTTTTAACGCCTTCTTCACAGCAAGCCATAATTGGTATGTATTTGACGGATTGTCTTTCTCTACAGCTTCTTCGATCTCTGCCTAAAGATTCTCAGTTGGATTGAGGTCCAGTGACTGAGCCAACCCATAACCTTAACTCCATTTAGGACAAACCAATTTTTTGTCAACCAGCTGGTATGCTTGGGGTCGTTATCTTGTTGATAGCCCCATTTCAAAGATATTCTCCATTCAGCGTGTGGTAGCATAGTCGACTCCATTATTTTAACATACATGTTTTCTTTAATCCAAAATAAGGGACCTGTACCACAGCGATAAAAAGCAGACCCTTACATTGATTTTGTCACCTCCATGTTTTACCATCTATGAAACATATTTATGATCAAGTGAAGCGTTAAGTGTCCTCCGTTTAGACTGTCGGCGTCCTCGGAAACCAAATAACAAGTTTTGTTTCGTCGGACCACAATATGTTGCGCCATTGGCTAATGCAGGTGCTCTTCAGCAAATTGAACTCTGACCTGTTCTGTTTTTTAAAGTATAAAATGCCTCTCCTCGGTTCAAAGCCACGAATTTCCTCAATTGTGTCCGCGAAAGAGCTTATTTTCGTTCCCTTGTTTCGGGATTTGGTTTTTCTTTTTGTATTCGCAATTATTTTGCAGAACATCCGATAACTTTGTAAGATTTTCCTTAGGTCACCATTTTTTTTTAATGAGATTACAGTTTTTTCCTACGAACAAAGTTTGACCCGGCCCATATGGGAAATACATACACATATTTAAAATTTAAAGAGTACTGTATTCACTAAAGAATTGTTGTATCAATTAACATAAATTAAAATTTTGACATTTCAGTAAAATTATTTTTTTAAGTGTTTTAAATTTGAGTTATCTATATTTGGACATTGGAAACGTCAAATACCATTCGGAAAGTGACAGATATTCAGTAAAAAGTCTAAAATTTTCGAAATGGGTCGCTATTCACTATTCTACAGTTCGCAGATTGCTCAGAAGATCTTTTGACCGATAATGGTAAATATTACCGAAAAATCATCTTTTCGGACAAGGCTCATTTCCACCTCGATGGTTACGTTAATCAGCAGAATTGTCGCATGCGGGGCACAGAAAACCCGCACGTAATCGTCGAGAAGCCAATGCACTCAGCACGAATCACTGTATCGTGCGGATTTTCGTCTGGTGGAATCATCTGCCAATTTTCCTTCGAAAATGAAGAAGGAACCGCCGTAACCATCAATGGTGAGCGATATCGCGCAATGTTAACCGGATTTTTCTTCAAGCAAATTGAAGAGGAAGACTTGGACAACATTTGGTTCCAGCAGGACGGCGCTACGTGCCATACAGCAAACGCTACACTCAATATTTTACGCCCTTTCTTCGAAAATCGCATAATCAGCAAAAGAGGTGATGTGAATTGGCCTCCCAGAAGCTGCGATTTAACTCCGTTGGGATATTTTCGGTGGGAAACTGTAAAATATAAATGTTACGCCAACCATCCAGAAACAATTCAAGATCTAAAGTACGAGATTCAAGCTGCTGTAGCTGCCATAAGGCCTGAAACCATCGAGAAAGTACTCCAAAATTGGGTGGATCGGATAAGCTACTGTAAACTCAGCTGTGGTGGTCATTTGTCCGAAATTGTTTTCCACAAATAAATTTCATAAAACAACCTTTTAAATAAATGTTAGACCTTTGAAAAATATTAAGCCGTTTTTTTATTGACTTTTTAAATTTAAAATTTTATATGGCCCACCCGTTATATGCCGTATAAGGAGTCCGACATTTTACATCGCGACCAACTTAATATACCCTGTTCAGGGTATAAACATATATTATTAACACAAAAGAAGTTAATGCTAATTTTTCATATATTTCTTTCTGGACTGGATCTATCAAGTCAATCGTTATATACATTTGAAAGTATGTAATCGTATGTGGGGATATCCTTTCTCTGCTTTGGCCATAGAAAATGAACCAACTTCAGTTGAATAGGAAATGGCAAATTTGTATGCATTTGAATACGAATATTAAGAGGAAGACGCGTGTCCTTCTTTATAGGAACAAAACAAAAGATTTGCTTGAAGAGTCTCACATACATACTATGTGCGTAAGTGTGTAATTGTGCAAAAATGGGATGCGGCCAAGCAGCCGACCAAGCAGAAAGACAGGAACTGCCCATTTTTCGGTTTTATTCACAGCTGAGTGACCGGGACGCCTTGAAATTGCTCACACATCTATACACACTTACATAATCACATACATTTATACAATGTGAACGCACACAAATCACAACAAAAGTTGCCACCCCGCGCGGACGCCCACTTGAGTGACAGAAGCGCAAAAGCGTGGCGTAAAAGCAACGCTGTGTGGCGCTCATGCGTGCGTTATGTTTGCAAATATTTTTGAATGTATATATGTATGTATGTACATACATATGTATATATCTGCTTTGGCTTGCGATGACATTAGTCTTTATGACAATTGTTATTGTTGTTGATCGCTTTTATTGTTTGCAATATTGTGTGTTCGCTGACGAGGCGCGCAAATTACAACACTCAAATAAGCACACACACACACTCACACCATATATGCATTTGTATTGCACGTTTGAGTGCGTTTTAAATCTTCCACTTGATTAGGTGCCAATTCGGTTGATCGCAAAAAGAGGCGTTGAGCTTCAATGGCTTGGGCAAAAAGAAAAAATAGAAAAAAAAAACGTTTCTTCCTCCACTACGCTGAGAGTGAGAGGGGCGGAACAATCAAAGTCCTTCGACGTAAATCAATTTCGCCGCTATTATGTAATGACAGCAATAACAACATCAAGTAGTGCTTATGTTTGTTGGCGAAAGAGTTTAATTGCTCGCACGCGTGTCGTCGTTTGCAGCAGCCGAACGCACTTTGCACTTTTGATTGCTGCTCCGCGCGTTTTTGGTTGTTGCGAATTGTTTGCCGACCTTTTTGATTTGCCATTTTTTATCTCTTTAATTTTTCTTTGCATTATCCACCTTTCAGTTACTTAAGTTATGAGTTTCCACTTAATTTGGCAGAGTTGCTACAGCTGGTTTTTGCAGCACTTTGTATTTGCGAAAAGGTCAACCCTCGAAATGGTTGTACGATTGAAAATTTCAAAACAGTGTTGACATATGTTGCTTTTTTATTGATTTAGAGGCGCATTTGATATTGTAGGTACAATATATCGAAGGAGCCTACGGTATCACATGATCAAAGAATTGTACAATTAATGTATGTATAATTTTAATATATTACCAATTTTAGCAAAGTTATTGGAGAATATACAATGATATCAAGCATTTTATATATGTATGTATATTTAAAAAAATTTAATAACAAAAATTCATAAGCCTAATTTAAAGTAATTCAAAAAGAAATGTGGAGAAAGTCATGAGTATTTCCTATTAAGCGGTTACATGGGTATACGGGTTTCAAATAATTTTTTTTATTGTCTTACTAAATTCCCCAACACCTCTAGAATATATAGATTTTTAAGGTCATCCGAAATGTCTGCCAAAAATCCAATTATCACTAATTTTTCCTTTATCCAAGTTCTAAGTTAAGACGCATCTTTTTTCCGAGGGGTCTCCGGAAATGGCGTCGCAATGGCCGATTTTAAATTTTTTTTTTCAAAATTTCTTTGTTAATATTGTATTTTTATAATAATAAAAAATTCTAATAAAATATTCCTCTTTTATATGAGAAAAAAATTTTTGAAAAAATGCTGTTTTTTACCCGGTGAAACCAATGAAAATACACGGTAAAATTTTCGAAGAAAAAAATTAATACTTTTCGAGTTACAAGCGATTTCCTACAACGCTAAGAAAGGGTCCTCCACTGCTGCAGTGATTCTGCGAATGAAAATTAATACAGCAAAAACCTTAAATTCGGCTGTACTGAAGCTATAATACCCTTCGCAGGTGCATTTTCTATAGCATAAAGCTGTATAAAAATATATTTATCTTGATTTTGATAGGTCAGTTTAAATGGTATATAGATGCTATAGTGGTATATAGACTTCCACACAAGGACTTGAGTTCGGTCGCTCAGTTTGTATGACAACTGCTTGTTATAGTTATTTGTGTTGTGGAAGAAAACATCCTTGCCCTAATAAAATTCCGGGTCCCTTCGGATCACTTACACCCGGTTATCGTGAGACCGGACAGTTATAGTTGTCCGATATCGGGGGTTTCGACAAATGAGCCGCTTTTCGGGCAGAAGAGGACGTTGCTCAAAAACTGAGCTACAAAAAGACGAATAGACAGATGGACTTGGCTAAACGCTTTCTTCTGAATATTTTAATTGACAAATGATTTCGATTGACTTTCTATGTTAGTCTTTAATATTCATATTGTATTAAGATTGTTCTAAAGCAGATAAACCTCCTGAATTTTCCTCATCTTTGCTTCTTAGAATTTTGTCTTTCCCTTTCAATATTTCTGACAAGCATTTTTTTACATTCCCATAGCCATTATTAGTAGATCATGATTACGACATTAGTTATCCGTAATACATATGCAAAACTTGAAACTTAAGTTACATAGAATAAAAATCATATTATTTATTCTAGGTTCCGTCCTGCACAAGTACACAAACATTCTGGCAGCAGTAAACCACATAATCGTTATCTTTGGAAAAATAAATAACGGAGCTTCTCCTCCTTTTTATCGAGTTCTTTGCTGTTGAACTTTATCAGAAACACGGGGTGGTTTAGAGAGGAGCCAAAAGATTTTGGGGGTTTTAGTTCCAGAGGTATCATAATGGGCCTCTTGAAGGTCTAGGTGCGTCATTAGACACCCATTCTGCCTACCCTCTTCTCATCTGAGGTTACGTATAACTAGATATGAAGTTTCAAAAAGCACTTTAAATCCATCACAAATCTCTTTAGGCATTTTATTTCGATTTGCGCATATTCATTAAAGGAACCGTAAGGTATAAGATCCAATAGGCAAGGCTAAATAGATCTTATTGGGATAGATGAAGGACTTGTAGAATTTAGTCTTTGTTCGTCGGGAAAAAACTTTACTTTTCAATTGCTTACTCAGTCCAAAGCAGCACCTGGTGGCAAGAGCGATTCTGCGTTGGATTTCAAAGCTGTTATTGCTGTTGGTGTTTATAGCGGTTCAAAGCTAGACGAAGTTATCTTCCGCTTGACTGTCAACAGTGACGTGGGAACCAAATCGCGAATGCGATGACTGCTTATTTAATGGCAGGAGGTATTTCGTGTTGTCAGCAGCAAATTAAAGAAGTCACCAATAGGGAGTCCCCTTTATCTAAAATCTCGCTTGGAATCGAACGGTTCGGAGAGGTCTTTCCCGATCCTGACAGAGCTTTTGGTATTGCTCAACGTCAGTTTACTCAGCCGTATTACCTTGGCGGGGACACCAAGTTTAGACATCGCGGCATAAAGGCAGCTCCTTTTCGTGTTGTCGAAGGTAGCTTTAAAATCGATGAAGAGGTGGAGCGTATGGATCTTCCTTTCGCGGGTCTTTTCTAAGATAGTAAACCGATAACATAAATCTGTCACACAAATTGATGAGCCAAAATCAAGTAATTGTGTAGAAAACTTTTACAGTCGACAAGATATCCTCGCAAAACTTGGATTTGCATATTCTCCAAAGTAGTGGTACATTTACCAAGAAAATTGTTCAGATCGAACCACTATATAGTATATGTACTTCTTACTAACTAAGACAACAAAATCGGTTTCTCACATAAATGGAAAAAATTTTGTTTGAAAAGTGTATTCTAACTTCGATGCAACCAAACACCTGAGGCCGAAAACAGCTTCATCTTGAATGAATTGAGTTCTCTTATTAACTAGTTAACGTACTTTTCCCAAACGTATCAACTCTAAGAACTTTAATAGTTTCGATATAGGTCTTCTATCTTACGAAGCTGCAGAAGCCGTTGAAGCTGAAGAAAAGCAACAACAACTTATGTTCATACAATTTTATAGTGTCTTCACCGCCTAGCAATATACCCGCACTGGCGCCTGTTTTAACATTTGAATAAAATAACGTTTTTAATTGTTAAATAAGTACCAAAAAAACAAAAGAAAAAGAATTAACGCAATGCTTATAGCAAATCGAACCGTAAAATCGTTTGCTTGACCGTTGCAGAGTGAATTCAACTTTGGTGAATAGAAAGCACTAAGAATACTAAAAAACTGACGAATTAAGTAAAGACGGAGCCACGAATGATAGACGACCAACCGCATTATTGCACACGGACGTTGCAGTCATTTACATATGCACACTTGCACACTCAAACACATATACACATGTATGTATATACATATATACATGCTCTCGGTATCTTTATATGCGAGTAATAAAGGCAAAAAGGTTATCAAGAGACAAACTTGTCTCGATGATAAAAGCCGCGACAGGAGACGAATCGAGGCACCTAGACACATGTATATGTATGTATGTGTATATAAGACTAGGGGCTGGCGCTACAGCAACTACATAGAAGCTTGTCTGTAAGTCCAAGCAGTCGGTGTGGGTATAATTTGTTTGTAGATAAGCGCATAGAGTTCATGTGAGTGTGTGTGTATGTGTTTGTGAACTGGCCATACCACTTGGCGGCAGCGATATATATTTTATGCTTTTCTCCATACTTTTTATATGCACTTTTCACTTTTCGTTTTTATTTTCTTCAATTTTTTTCTGTGCTTTTGCTTTTATGACTTACATTTGTATGTATGTATGTATGTACATACATATATACTATATGCAGTCTATCTTCAAACCGATCGCGCTACAAATTTGTTTAGTGTTGCCATAAAACGGCGACTAATGTTGAAAAATTCGTAAAATAAGAAATGAAATAGTCAATGGCCGAGCTGATAGCGAACACGACATCGAAAATTTCCAAAAATTCACAAAATATTCAAATGAGCGTTCGTCGCTTGGTTATCGTGGAAATTAGGAAATTTGCGATAAAAGTGACTGGTTCAAAATTGTGTACATGAAATGTGAAATAATTTAGAGCAAAACATTCTATGTGTGTATTTAGTGGTTAGATATGTAAAGATATACATATGTATATTGTAATGACCAGTGTTTTCAGAACGTTACTCTTTTACATTTTGTATTCTATTCGAATCTCAAGAACAGCTGTATCGATTTATAAAAAAATTTTCGTTATTGATGCCAGTTTTTTCCTATTTGCTAATTCTAAATTCTAAGACTTTCTTAAGAATATAGTTTTAGGACGTTGAACTCACAAATCCTTCACCTACTGCCCAGCACAAAATCCTGAAATTAATATTTATAAAGTCACATAGGTTTCCTCGGTTAAAAAAAAGCCTCTCATATAAAAAATCAAATATTTTATTCGAATTTTTTATTGTTACAAACATACACTATTTACAAAGATTTTCTGAAATTTTTGGAAAAAATATTTTAAATTTTGCCATTGCGACGCCATTTCCGGTGAACCTTTGGAAAAAATATGTGCCCGCGTTGGCAGAATAACTCCTTACAGGATCAGCTAAATTAAAAAAAATACGTGTTTTAGTTAAAATCTTAACTTAGTCCTTGGAAGAAGGAAGAAAGCCCTTAAAATTGTATTTTTGACAGACAGTTTTACGAAAAAATTAAAATTGCGCGATATTTTGTTTTTAAATAGTTGTAATCGAAAAAAATTCTCTGCCCAAATCTTCAAGAATTGTATTTCAAACACCTGTGTAAAATTTCATCAAGATCGGTTGAGTAGTTCTCGAGAAATCTTGCTAAACGACTTCAAAAACACTGTTTCGAGAAAAGTGCGTTTAAAGACCACGCACTTAGTCTAGCTAGCCTCGAGCGCACAAGTTCTCAAGGTTGTGTCTTCGAAACTATTATTCTCATCAACTTGAAAATACAATGTTCTAGAAGTGTGCTTGAACTTAATAAGGCAATAAAAAATTCGATTTTTTGAAACCCGTAAGCCCATGTAATCCCTTTTGACGTCTGGCTAGTCTACTTTTTAACTTGAATAGCATTTAATAGTATAATTTAGCAATTCTTATAAAATGATTAAAATGGTAGAATCGTGAAAAAATTGTTACTATGTTCAAAGCGCTTTAGTATCGAAGTGTTGAGTTCATTCATCGTTTGCGAAGACCCTTCTGAAAAAGGTATTGATTCGGTTCGCACGATCCCGTGCTGCTTCCAATATCTAGTCGATATAATTCCCCTTCAAAGTAGGTAATTCGAGTAACCATGGATCGGTTTCGCACCACGTTTGCTCTAGTGGATAATGCTCATCCTCAGAGACGCAGAGTATCGAAGAAAACGCGTATAAGTCTATCCGCTATTGAACGCTACAATTGGAGCTTTGTTCATCCTTCTTATATTAAAGACTTTTTCTTATCCGAATTGGATGATGTTGATGTGGACGACGCTTTGGACGGCGCTGAAGGTCATAAAGCCAACGAAATAATCAATTGATTGAAGGAAACTTATTGGAGAGCAATCGTGGCTTTTGGTGTGTCCTTTAAGATCGTGCGATTTAATGCCCAATGAACTATTTTTCGTGGGTTTCTGTAAAGGCGCTTGTGGTTGGAAGATTATATATGGCGGGTTATTGCTGACATATGAACCCAATTGCGCAAATGCGTTAGGTTGTTAGGCACTCCTTATCGTACCAGCTGTTCTTGTTGTTTTTGTTCTGTTTCTTTTGCCTTTTCCGAAAACCAATGATTTCGTTTGCAGCTGTACGTAAGAAGTTTGAAATGCCCCCCACAGTGCCCTTATACCGAGTTACCTATGTATGAATGCTCCCACAGAGCTGGAGTGTAAGTCGAGTAAAAAATTGTTGGGCTGTCTGTTGTGATGACAGTTTCTCGAATTCAAACCTTCCTTGTGTTTATTGATGTGCGTTTTTTGCTACACAGAGGCCGGTGCATATCTTGACTGCGATAAGAAAGTGGTCCGAGTCAATGTTAGGACCTCAAGCATACGCACGTTTAAAATACTGGCGCGGTGTCTTCCGTCTTTCACAACATGATCGATCTGGTTGGTAGTTTTTCGATCCGGAGACAGCATGGTAACTTGATGAATTTTCTTATGCTGGAATATTGTATTATATATAACCATATTTCGGGCACCAGCAAAGTAGGTCACACTCAATCCATACAGTTGTGCCATGTATTCCTTCATATGTGTGCTTCAAGCACTCATAGAAAGGATCTTACGCCGCATTGTCCTCTTATATCGGGGCGAAGGCTGAAATCGGTGATATGTTGAAGAATTTCGAATTGATGCTGATTGACGGTAGACGTACATCCATCAGGGAAGGAGTCTAGTAAATGCCACAAGTACCTACTCGCTCAGTTTTTGTACCCTCAATTGCATTTCTTAAACAGCGGTGATATCAGCCTGTACTCTAACGAGGACATCAACTAGCTGGGCAGCGACAGCTTCCCAATTAAGGGATCTCACATTCCAGGAGCTTGCTCTTAACACATTTGCAGGGGTCGCCATCAAGAGGGGGGTCTCTCGTCTGAGGCTACTTTCTCGTTTTCATTGGTGGGCTAGTGAAGGGAAGTCTAGACTCCTTATCTCTAGCATCGAGTTACCTTATTAATAAACTGGTTTGGGAGCCTGGCCACATCGGTATTGCAGAAAACTGTAAAACTGGTGAGCTTACTATGACAGGTGCTTCAGTTTCAATTACTGAGAAATGGGAACCAGTTGGAGCTCCGTTGGTATCTTATGGTACGCTACTGGACTGTTGATTCTCAGACTTAATCAGCAATCGCTGGTCAACTACGAGCAGCTGTGCAGTCGCAAGGTCCTTCTGATTCAGTGTAAATCGTCAGAGGTCTAGGGAACTCTTTGCTCTCAGCAAGATTCACCTTCCAATGGTTGAAGGAACTCTAACTGGACACTATCCTATCGGAATTCTTGCAGAAAGATTGATAAAAGAAGGAAAATTGCGGGTGTTCAAATAAAGCAGGTCCTTCTCTCACTAATATTTTTACTAGTTACTTATTGTTTAAGTATAATAATATAACCAAACGACTGAATTCATTTAAAGAACATTTAGTAATGGCCACTGCGGACAGGCTAGCAATGAGCTTGTGAGTTATTTCTGCTTGTAAATATACTATATTTGCTACATATGTATGTATGTCCATTTATTTCTGTGTTCTATGAAGTGAACATTATTGGACGCGCGTAAATGTCAGTCACTTTACGCAAACAACAACAACAAAAACAAAGCAAATGCTCTAAAAATTTAAAGCATTGCGAAGCAATAATAAAAATGAAACGAAGGCAATGGTGTGCAGAGCAGTCAAACTGAAACAAAGAACTTTAAAACGACGAAAGAATATAAAAATTAAAAGTAAAACGAAATAAAAACAAAAGCAATGAAATCAGAAGACAACAAAAAAGGCAAGAAAACAAATGGAATACGCATCAACTGCCAAGGCAGTCAGGCAGCCAACAACAAATGGAACAAGCGACGCATACGGGCCAGCGAATGGACGAACGAATAACGACGGAATTTACGTGTGTCCGAGCGATTGCATTGGCGCCATGTTTATCTAATTTGGGGACATTATGCATGACATTCCGCGCGGTTGTTTATAGGTTCGGTTAAACCTGCGCTGATAACAGCCCGCCACGGCTGCTACAACGGCACAGACCGTGCGCGCACACACATATATAAACGCGCGCTCACATATGCATTCACACACAAACGCGCGCTCTTCCATATATTCAAACACACAAACGCGCGCATGCATACGCCTATACAGATACAGGCGCGCGCAGTCTACATGGTTCCACAAGCTGCAGGCGCTTGGTTTGATATGGCGTAGAAGAAGAAGCAGCAGCTGACTACAAGATGCTAACGCGCGCTGCACTCGGGCTGTGACTCACCGCCCGAACAAAAGGTGGCAATACTTGTCGTAAACAACGGTCAGCGGTCAGCAAGACAACAGCGCTGGTCAGTCAGTCAACCATTCAGCCGGACGTATACTTCAGCTATGGAAGCGCTTCAGCGCATAGCGCTCACCGCCACCGCGCGCTACCATTTATATATATTTTGTATGGTTGTGAATGTCTGCGCGTATATGCGTATAAGACAATTAAGCAAATGCGGCTGGCGGCTGAAATTTTATAGCGCCTGTGTCCATTTTTTATACGCTTTCAGCGATTTTATTTTATTGAGCCACATACACACATATATATATTTATAACAGACTTACGCGCGCGCCGCACCGCCAACGACTACTTGTGAAAATTGATGATAAACGCCAGCGCGCTGGACTGCTCCGCAGCGGCAGCGGTTATATGCGCGCAAGCGAAAGCTGTGCATCCTTTGGGAGAGCGCGCCACTCCCCTCTACTACCGCTTTCTTTACGACGCTGCTGCTGCTTTGTTTTCGTGCGCTGGCCGCTTATCTAAAGAATGTTCTTAAACTTTAAGGATTACTACCTTCAATAAATCTGCGATTTTTATATACCAAAACAAATGAGACGCAACAAATCGAATGACAGAGATTTTTATAGTGCGCGTAGCCGCTGCAGCAGCCCCAAAATCAAAGCGAAACCTATATGAGGCACAATCATATAAATATGTATGTATGTATGTCGCGCGCGCGCGCTAATTGAAATAAAAGCAAATGCAACCGCCAGCAAAATGTTTAAGTGCAAAATAAAAGCAGCAATAAAAATAACAAAAAAGAATCAACAACAAAAATATCTTTACCATGAAAATGTATGCGCTATATGGCGCGCACGAGAACTTTCGCACAATCTCACCCGCCTATCTAATGCCCGCTCTCGCCTGCGGCTACTAACCATTTAACCCTTTTCGCAACCTTGGTGATTGTCGGCGGCGGCGCGCAACCAGAGCAACTGCAGATTGACGCTTAATTAGACACCGTTCACGTTACGGGTAATCACTCGCACCGCCTGTCAAGCGTCAGTCCTTAGCGTTAATTAGCTGCAAAGTATGTGCGTTTCTGTTGCAAATGCTTGTGTGTTCGAGCTTGCCATCTAGGAAATTAGCGCAATATCATCACATGAATATAACCCCACAATTACTAGGATACTAATGCTCACACATATAAAGCTTTAATTATTCATCATCCTAAACGCATTCCATGTTTACGCCGCCTCTGATTTACTTAGCTTTTATATGACAGACCTGAAGGCTAAGTGTACGAAATTAAGACCCTGATCTCTTATGAAGTTGTACTGATTTGGATAGGTTTGGTTTATCTGTTATGCCAATAAGCCGCGCGGTCCTGGCGATACCAGATGGAACTCCGTTTCTAGGTCCAAGCGAAGTAGTCATGTTATAGGATTCTTACACTTGATCCAGTGTAGCATACCGTGGGGACCCCAGATGCTTCCAGCCTAGTATTGCCAGTGTGGAACAAGTGCACAAGAGATGTTCCAGTGTTTCCCTTGTGCTCAACTCTAGACATTTCCTGTAGTCTTCTCGTCCTGTCAGTCCCATCAGTATTCAAACCATGTTCCTACAGTTTCTTCTATCGAGTTATGACTGATTTGCATAATCTGGTATAAAATATCGTCTGCAGTAACCAACTATGGCTCTACATGTCTTTCGGCATATAGCACAAGTGGACATAACCGCAAAGAATATGACTTCGAAAGCTGCACTCAGACTCAGAGAATCTGGTCATCTTAGATGACTGCGAACCTTGAGACTCTGGAATCCTCGCATACTTTGATTTCGTTCCAAAATTGGATAACCAAGTCGCCGAGCCTAGCCCTACCTGTCGTTTTTCTACTCACATACCTTCGAGTGAGGTATGGGAAGAAGGACTTGCTAGAGGAGAGGCGAGGACTGCCATAAATATAGCAGTCGACCTACTGCTCCAGAACATAGCTCCCTTAAGAGTAGTGACTATCCATTCCGATAATAAACCAGAGGTATTAGCTTTGAGTTTGCTGACTGTGCACTCATGACTAGTGAAACGAAGTTTAGACTGCTTATCTCTAGCATCGAGTTACTTTATTATTAGAAGGACTTGGGTGCGTGACCACATGGTTTTGCAGGAAACTTTAAGACTGATAAGCTTTTTAGGACAGGTACTTCAGTCTCAATTACTGGGTAATAAGAATGGGTTGAAGCTCAATTGTCATCTTGTGGTTCTGTACTGGACTGGACTGTTGAGTCTCCGACTTAATCAGCAAGCGCTGGTCAACTAAAAGCACCTATGAAGTCGCAAGATCCTTCAAGTTCAGTTTGATTTGTAAGAGGTCTAGGGGACTCTTCGCTCTCAACAAGGTTGAAAGAGTTCTAATTGAATGCTGTCCGATCGGAGTTCATGTAGATAGATTGATTCTTACTATATCAGCTGTTTCTAAAAAGATGAGTTAGAATCATCTGAATACTTCCTCCTTGAATGTTCCGCTTTTGCCAAATCAAAGTTAATGTTTTTTTTCTATTTTATTTATCAGAATGCCAAATATTTTATTTCATACGAAACGAGTTTTTCCTACAGGGTAGTTTTGATAAGAGTTACATTCAAGCGTTAATAAGGATTTGCTTTTATAATTATTACGCTATATCTTAATGTTTTGGCAAAATACCTTCAACTCAATAAAAGAGTTAAGTTACAACAACACCGACGGTCATGAAAAATGATATCTTCCTCAGATATGTAACTTATCTTTAATTTCTTGGGTATTTACAGGTAGCTTCAAGTTGGCAAGTCTTCCACTAATTATTCAAACGTAATTGATATCTTTTCGTGTAGAATAGCTAACATTGAGTACGAGTAGTACAATAAAATATTGCGTAATTATTTGTGTATGTAAATACAATTAGAATGCAAATACTGGTCGTCGGTAATTTCTTTCTTGTTTCATAACTGTTTATTAAGTATTTTTGAGTTATTTTCCACATCGATTTTTGTAAGCAGAAGTACTCGTATAATAATTCTCACTTTCTAAAGAATATCATATATAGATAGAAATTAAAGTATTTCATGAGCCTGCAGTGCCCACTATATAGAGCGCGACATGGAGACGGAATTTGTCTCGGGTGGAGGTTGATCGTGTGTCTAAGCCTTTCTAGGTTGTAACCTCATAATACCAGCTTGGCGTGGCGTTCTATTGCCTGCTGCCAGTGTCTTTCTCTTCCCACTCTCTCATCCGTGCGAGGATAACTCCTCTCCTTTATGGAGTGAGACCCCACCGCAATGCATGGTTCTGGCCCCATTATCCAGAAATCCGCTGCAGAGCGGAATAGTTCATCGACCAGCTCAGTGCGGGCTACCCCTTTATGCCTTTTACCCAGATTAGATCGGTTGCTGCCTTCATATGCACTCCTCCACTAATAGCTATTTGACTTCATAAGCGGAAGTCACTTTTAGTGCCGTTGGATTATCGCTGAGTATAGCGATATGCTGGTTGCGTTGGTTGCATTCGAGATTGAATCTGCACATTCACTTATAGCAAAGAGTTCCGCTTGAAAGATGCTCAGAAAACACCCCATCCTTATAGATAGCTTAGTATGCGGTCCCGCAATGTCTGTCCCACTGCCATCCGGTGTTTTCAAACTGTCAGTGTACCATGGGATAGTGTGGTCCATCAGTAGTAGGTCGCGTGTAGAATCAATCCACTTTTACGCTTTTAGATACCTCCAACTGCCTACCACCAAGTGTGAATCTTCCTCTCGCCTACAGTGGTTTCAGTTATCCTGGTATGTAGAACAGTCTCTATCAAGCTGCATACTGTATCCGCCATATTCCTTTTATCCAGTGCCTTGATGATTCTTGAGACGCATTGTCAAAAGCACCTTTGATTTAAAAAAGACGGATATGGCCACCTCACTATTTTTCAGCGAAATCTGAAATTCAGCCATAAGTTGACAAAGAACATGTTAATGGATATGAATGCTCTGTACGCGAACTAATTGGCGTGTAGGGGTGCGATTTTCAGCGCCTTCGATGTTATGTAGTTATTTACAAACTTTTCCCTTTTAGCATGAAGATAGTAAGATTAATAGGCCTAAATGATTTGGCCAGTCAGTAGTCCTTCCTACCTATCTTCGTGATGAAGATTACCCTCACTATTCTCCACGGTTCTGGGATATATGTCATTGCAAGGCTATCTCTCAGCAGTGCAACAAGATGTGGCAAAAGATTCGTTGCAAATAAGCTGAGAAGCTCCCATCTGCCCGTTAGTTCTGCTTTCTCCAGGTCAAATAAATAGTCCTCGCTTTGGCGATTTGGCTCCCATGTCACTATTGACAGTCACAACTTCGAAGTAGTAGATAATTTCATCTATCTTGGAACCAACCTTAACACCGACAACAACATCAGCCTTCGATTCATACAAGAAAAGGTTAACTATAAATTACAATACTTTAGTCTTTCAAACTCTTGAAGAAAACAAAAAAATAGAATGAACAATTAAATGTTATAGCGAATTTTTCCTTCCAACGCCATAAACTATACTTTAATTTCCTTGAAAACTCTTTAAATCTTGCAACCAGTGTTGCCAATTCGCCATTTTCTTCTTCATAACGAAAGCGCACACACATAAGAAAATATTATTCAGCTTTTTATGAAAGCTACGCAAAATTAATTGAATATTTACAAGATAAACTTTTGTCAATTTAGATAAGACAACAAAATAACAACTGAAAAGGGAGATGTAAAAGGGAGAAATTGCGAAAAAGTACGGATATAAGCAGCAAATAATAACAACAGTGTGCGGGAAAAGTAAGCAAACGATGAGAACACCAAGAGGAAAAATAATATAACGGTAAAAGTGTACATTTACATATCATTTATGAGCAGCAACGCTTACACCGCGCTATCCCTTCCCCAACCCTTCACGACACCACTTCTTGTAGCCATGCGTCGTCGCTCCAAAGAGTTGCAGTTGAGTGCGACGGACCCTTGAGGCAAAATGGCATAAACTTTTATGAAAACAAATAAAGAAAAATTCGTATTTTTTATTTGACGTTGTCGCTTTGCCTTTGTGTCGACGCTGCCGCGCCACCGCGCTGCCTTCGCCTTCAACACGACAAAATCATAGTTAGACGGCGCTTTAAGCGGTATAGTTGTTGTTGTTGAGTTTTTTATTTTCGGTCTTCAATTGCTCTTGTTTTGTTTTTGTTGTAGTTTTGCTTACTTTTTTTTGCTTGGGGCTGCTAGTAACGGTTTATCTCGGTTATACTTTGACGAAAGGGTTACTCAGCTGCTAGCTCAGTGGGCGCAAAGCGATTGTTAGCTCATGCAAGTTGTCTAAGTTTCCCCCCAAGAATTGCTCGCACAACAACAGCAACAACAATGTGTGTATACAGCAACCCCAAATTGTACAATAACAACTAAAAAATGTGTGCTCCTTCACCCATTCGCCCAGCATTTCGCAGACGAGCGCAGCATCCAGTTCCACCCACAGACAGTTCGTCATACAAGTAGCCATACAAATGCTCATATACATACATATGTACATACAAACCCATTCTGGCTGTTTGTAACGTTTGCGCTTGTCCGCCATATTGAACAAAGTGGCAAAAGTATGACAGCAACAACAATAACAAGTGGTGGCGGAAGAGCTAGGCAGATAGCTGCCGGTGTTGGTGTTGGCAAAGTGTTGAAAGCAAAAATGCAAAACAGTAAAAAACGAGTATTTATGTTTGTTGTAGTCCTTTTTTTCTTACATTTTGTTATTTTCTTCTTTTTTTCATGGATATTTTGTGCTGCTAAACGCGTTGGTACTATGGTCTGTATGAGGTTGCCAATTAGATTGGAATAGAATTTGAATTTTATATAAAAGCATTTACAATTATTAAGTTTTAAAATTATTGACTTTAAATTTTACTTATTAGGTCGTATTCATTCCTTTACTAAGTCTATTAAGATATATCTGAAACATTCTTTGTCACGAAAACCATTGCAATGTGCTCTCACCAACTCTTCTATCTATATGGAGAAAACTACCATTAAGCCTACTCAGTCATCGGAGTAACTAACTCTAACTTTTTTGGGTGTAATACTCGTAAGCCAATCAATAGGGTTACCTCTCTGAAGTTTCTAACATCGATACTTCTTATCATCTCCTGTAGATCTACTTCGAACGTTAGTAAGATACTACTACATAGAAGCTAGTTCAAACTAGCGGGAATTATGAATATATCGCTTTGCTGTATCAAAGTTATTATAAAAGGTAATCCATTTCGATGCCCCCTACTTTTTTAAAGAAAAAATACAGAAACTTCAAATTTAATAGGAAATGTTTATTATTATTCAAAAGAGCATTCTTTGGTCAGATGGTCTATCCGTTGAGTCCAATTTTCATTGACTCGTTCGAGCATTTCGACTGGTAGAATGCGAAAGACACGCGAGAAGTTTTGCCAAGGCCAAGTTAGTAGTTTTCCACATAAACTTAGACTTTACTTATCCTCACAGGATCTTCTCTCCGAATGGTATGGAGGTAATCCTAAGATACTGCAACCCGTCATTACCCAGGCTGGAGAGAGCCGACGAATCATATCGGCAAGCGCTGCTAATATGGAGTCCGTTGGTCCTCTAGGGAGCCATAAGCTATGATTTCAAAAGGGTAGTCCTCAGAATATTCCCGACGGATTTCAAGGCTGATGGCGTTCAGGTTTCAGATGCGGGAGATATGACGGATGAAGATGGTCAATCGACCATGGAGAACGACTCGAGTCTCTCTGATATAGCGACTCTGTCTTCAGTCACGAACAGCTGTTTGAGGAGGTGTGGGGCGAACACGACGTAAGCGCAGAGCTAGCCTTCTGGAGGAGAGTCGGAAGGATTAGATTCCTCCAGATTAACCTCCAACATGCGAAGGCGGCCTCCGCGAACTTACTACTTCGTCTAAAATTAGATGAAGCTGATCTCGTCCAGATTCTGGAACCGTGGCTGATGAGTAACGGCATCTCTGAACGAAAAGCCACAAGCTGCTGGCGGCCAACGAGAATCAGAGCCTGCATGATGGTCCGAAATAAACTAACGGCGAAACCGCAGATCTCTGGTTAATCTCTGCGTATATGCCCCACGATGATGAGGTGGAACCACCTCCGTTACTGTTGAGGAAAACCTTGGCTGAGACGTAACGAAGAGGAATTATAGATTATTACGGTAAATCCGAAAAATGAACTCAGATGAGGTCCACTTCATTAACAAACAACATTGTCGCTATGGGATGAGTCACAACCTCGTGTGGTTCATGGCATGGCGGAAAATTGAACGTTTGGCGCTGATACCATGAATAGCACGCGTTATAACGCGATGTTGGCCAACTTTTTTCCCAGAATTATATGAAATCGACGCTGACGCTTTCTATTTCTGACAAACGGACTAACCATAGACACATTGCGTGCAAAGCTTGACAACTCATAAATTTCGTGAAATGGCCCTGTCAAATGACCGCCAAGATCATGCTATTGAACGACTCTAAATTATTTTCTCTGGGGTTATATTAAATCAAAGGTTTACAAATCAACTAGAATCGGAATCGGAATATAGCCGAAGCTCAAACCGAAATTCTCCATCGAGTCATCGAAACTTAGAGGGGTGAATATAGGAAAATGGAGCCATGGTTCCTACAACTTCCACAACAGCCGGTTTACGTTACCGGAATTGACCTAGACTTTATGCGGCCAGGCCTGTTATTTCGGAGATATAACCCCGTTTAGATCGGTAATTCTTAGTACAGGTTTAAGATCACGTCGTTCTTGTTGGTAGACCCTTAATAGGTGTATTTATGTATAGGAAAGTAGGCTTTTAGAAATGTTCAATTTCCTGTCCTAGATTATATTAAACTTTTTACAAACCCTTGCGTTGGAGATAATGGGAACCAAAGCTGAAACTTAACTGGTGCTTTCTGATAACCTAAGTCATTGACGAAGTGCTATGTGGTTACCACTATTTCATTGAGCTGGCAATTTAAATTCCAAATTATTCCTAGTGTTAGCTTTCTGATGGAGTTTAAGTCCGAATATTTTATTAATTCCACATTAATCGTAATCGTGATTCGTTTAATAAATAAAACTGTGAATATGTGGAGACTGAAACAAGAGTCTTTCTACAGAAATCCACCAGAGAGATGCAGTATGGCTCTTTCCACTTTAATATCAGAAATTTCAGTTAAATTTTAATATCACCGTTATGAATCGGGTAATGTAATTTTGTATCAATTATGCAGTAATCTGATTTTGAATGTCACATTAAGGAGTGTTTCGGCTAGGACTATCTGTTGAATAGATTTTTGGTCCGAATTTGTTATTGTTTTTACTTTTGAATATGAGAAATTACGTAAGAAACTGTTGCTACATATTTCCTCCTAATCTAACTTCCAAAGTGAAAGCAAAAAAATCAGTTCAAAATCTGAATGTCACGTGACAGACTTTTCACTCTTTAAGCAAGAATTTATTCCTTATTGTGGCAAAGATTTAATTAAACTTGGTTTAAATTTTATATATCATATTCATTTTCTACTAAGATTAAAATTAGTTGGCAACCACGCTCGTGGACCACTGACTCCGTATACAATACTTATGTATATATAAAGAACAAACATCTTCTTGCCGTTGCTGCTCATCGCTTGGCTGGTTGGCTGTCGGTGCTTCCCTTTCTTCACTCACTTTTATGGCGCTGGATTTGCATGAAACGCCACAAAACAAACGCCAAAGCAGTCGCAAACATTCCGCACAAAAACCAACATACATATTTACATGTATGTGTGTATGAGTGTATGTGAATTTTTATATTCGCCAACTAAGCCATAAACTTGTAGAACCAAATGCGGGCGGTTTTATTATGCCATGCTAAATATGCAAATGCCCATTTATACAAATACACATGTATGTATGTAGTTGTATGTATATATATATATGAACTCGTATGTGTCTGCGTGTGCGTATGCGCGCCTAAGTAAATGTAAGCTTGCATAAATGCACACATATGGTTGGATATACACGGCGAACATACAACATCCGCATACACCCGTTATATGTTTATGTGCTTTTAATGGCGTCTAAGGACCACCGCTGCTGCGCCGGCTATGTGGTGTGCTGCTCCACCAATTGGATTCTCAATTGATATGCAAACTTGAAAGAGAACCGCAGAAATTATGCTCAAGTGAATTTTCTAGACGCAAGGATCAGTCATAGAACTTAAGAAAAGACAACATTAGATGATTTATGTAAGATGGTTGTACTTAGGAAAATAATTTAAATGTACATAAATATGTAGATATGTATATGTGTATTTTATGTGGTAAATTCTACTTAAAATACAACAAAAAAAGAATATTTCCTTGGAAATACCCTTAAAAATTTAAAAGGAAAATTTCTACATGCCTTGGTCCAGTTCTTAATGTTAATATTAAGGGTTAAAATTTTCAGGGAATTTTTTTAGGGTATTTCTAAGGAAATTTCGTGAAAAATTAATAGTTCAAAAAAACAACACCCTAATGTACATACTCGTACATATGTATTCCGTCAATTAATCTATTTTAGTATATAAGTACAATACATTCATGCAGTTCTTCTCAATCTTGCGTCTTAAATTTTGCTAATCTCACTCTAAGCTTAGTTAAAGTGTTTAAGGGTCATGAAAAATTGTATAGCTTGCCCTTCTCCTGCAAACGTTAATCTTTACTTTAAAGCCTTTTTATATACTATATGTATTTAAGTTACTTTCTACAACTTTTTTTAAAATTTTGGGAGAGGATTTTTTGAATGAGAAAATTAAATTTGTCTGCTCAGAATCCAACAATCGATCGACACTTGCGACCGATTATTTGACCAAAAATCATACTTTAACCATTAACCACTCCCCGTATTCACCTGATATGACACCGTCCGACTTCTTCCTTTTCGGAAAAATGCATTTGCCCATGAAAGGAAAGCGTTATGCAGACTTAGAGCCCATTCAAAAGGCTTGCACCGGCATACTGACGTCCATACCGGCCAACAGAGGCTTCTTCATTGTGTTGCACCATTTCAGATCATGAGTATGAAGAAGGGTTCGGATAGTTTCGAAGGATATATCTAAACCTTTTGCCATTAATTTTGCTTGTCCTTGCCGCAGTGTTAAAGCAGGATTCCACGGAAACAGATTCACTATTATTTTTTCATTTTTTTTGTTCACTTTTCCTATCGAACCACGTTCTGGTAAATCATCGACATTTTTAGCCACTATATATCACTGTATCCACTTCTGTACAAATGCCTTCGACTTTCTCATATATTTAGCAGCCGTTGATTGCGACATTTTGAGACCTTTCGGGTGGATACAAAGGAACACAGCTTCGTAGCGCGCCGCGTACTTAGCACTCATGGCCTTTAACGTGATTCTCTTTCAAAAGATCAACGACAACTGAACCTTTGTTGACAATGCATCAAGGACAAAGCTTCCCTCTATCGGCTCGCGAAGGAATTAGAGCGAAATCTTTCATTAACTGTCGGTAAAGTCGACCACGTTCTTACTTGACAGACAGTAATTACAATTTCCGGGTGCTTTTTTGTGGCAATGTATATCTTACGGCCAAAATATTATAAAAAATTATTTCATCGGAATGTCGTGGCCATAATTATCGTCGAACTTATATAACTATGTTTTCGTCTCGACTTCATCCGAATTTGGTTGATAATAGCTGGAAAACTTAGCGTAGAATAACACTCACTGTCTTCACGTCTTACTTGTTTCTTGAGATTTTTGTTTTAGACTCAACAGGCCAGTATATTTCTTATAGAAGTAACTAAAAAATTTCCTATAATACGATCTTTTTCTGATTTTTATTTTGGAGTGTCAAAAATCAATCCAATAGAGTTCAATTAGAAAAGAATGTAAATATATTTTTTATTTTATTAACAATGGGTTTCCTCTGTCTAACCTATATCTCTTAGAACAATATATAACTTGTAAGTAAAACTTTCTCTACTTCTGCTTTATTGGCAAGACACCGCTTACGCGCTTGTAGTCGAGTTTACAATTGCGCGCTAGCTGTTTTCTTTTTCGCTTTTTGGCGCTTAGATCTTTCCAACGGTGTGGGGGGTCTTTATCTTCCTCTGGAGCTGGAGGGTTTTCATCCACTCGGACGACATGACCTACCCAGTGTAGCCGCAGTCCTTTAATTCTCTGAACTATGTCAATATCGTTGAATATTCCGTACAGCTCATTGTTCCGTGGATACGGTGTAGTATGCAAAAGACATTAAATCTTCCGCAAAACCTTTCTCTCGAAAATGGAGAAAGGAAACGATGAGTGGACTTATAGAATTTGGACCTTGTTCGTGGTGGGAGGACATTACTTCCCAATTGCCTACGCAGTCCAATATAGCACCTGTTGGCAAGAGTTATTCTGCGTTGGATTTCGAAGTTGACGTCAATGTTGATGTTAATGGTTCGAAGTAGAAAATATTTTTTCTCAGAGTTGCCACTTGTATTGACTTAGTATTAATGTGAAAAAGTAATAGATACATACATATATGGACGTATGTATGTGTTACTATATGGAGGTACTTTTTTTTAAAGAGTTGCCACATATTTATATTTTGATTAAAATAAATAAGTAAAATGGTGAAAAATATGCAATAAAATAAATGGTTTCGATTTATTAAACTAAGGGCTAAGATCTTTTTATGCAAGAGTTGCCACCTAATTCTTCTTTTTTTAAATGAAATGGTGAAAACAGTTATCAAAATTTAACTGAATTAATTTGGTTTTAATAAACCTAGTTTTAAGACTTTTTAGGGAAGAGTTGCCACCTTTTTATATTTTAATTAAAACAAATAAGTAAAATGGTGCAAAGTATACTTTAAAATAAATGGTTTCGATTTATTGAAATACAAGTTAAGAGTTTTTTATGAAAGAGTTGCCACCTAATTAATTTTTTTTTTCAAACACGCTAAATGAAATGGTGAAACCAGGCAACAAAATTAAGGATTTAGTTTTAATAAACTTAGAGTTAAAAAAATGTTAGGGAGGAGTTGCCACTTAATTTAATTTTCTTCTAACAAACTAACTAAAATGGTGGAAACAGGCAACAAAATTAAGGATTTAGTTTTAATACACTTTGAGTTAAGAATATTTTCGGGAAGAGTTGCCACCTAGTTATCTTTTATTTTAAAATAAAAATTGGTACAGTGATATGGTGCAAATGAGACAACAAAATAAATCATAGAAAAAACTACCGCCGCATTGATAATTTATTGAGTAGGGTTGCCACTGTAATTTAATTAAAATTTAATCAAATGCTAATGACTCCCAGCCATGGCAAAGAAACGCAGTTTTTAAGTTAAAAAAAAAATAAATTTATTTCAAGCATAAATTCTTCCATTCACCGACTTAACTGTTTTCACCATACATTCCAATAACAATAAAATTTAAATAAATGAAATACGAAAGCAGGAAAAATATGCAAAATCAATAAAATTTATACCAGAAAAAAGCGCTGCCAACACAAATAGTCCGCAATTTCACGTGGAATTAGAATATTTATTTGCGTAGGAGCTGCCATACGTCTGTATATACTCACATACATATACAATACTTCCATATATTTATACATACATACATATGTATATTCAGTGAGTATGTATGTGGCACAACGGAACTGAGCGCCACACAAGCCAAATCCTTCGTACGTGCTGTTGCATACTTAATTGGGAATTTGTTGCAAGCGCATAACAGCTGAGCCGGTGCATGGCGGCAAAGTTGAATGTGAAAGCGATTAGGTAGACAAATCAACACAAATACAACAATGAGTGCATACCATATACATGTGTATGTATACATACATACATATGTACATACATATATGTATGTGGTAAGTATATATGTATGTATGTGGCACTTGTCAATGTGTGTGTCGACATATTGCATACATATGTGAAAGCAACGACTTACCGTTATAAACATGTGAAATCACTATGCGCTTGTATGACAGTGTGTGTGTGGCACCGAATCAATGTACTGCGGTTGCACGTCATTCAAGGCATATGCAGACAAAATTTGCTTAAATATGTATGTAGGCTTTTCAACGGTATATATGTACATATGTATTTACATACATACATATGTAATCAGCTAGGTTCGTACTGTGTGGCACATAAAAGTCGTTGCAAGACACGAGTTCGGCATATTCAATTGTGGTTGCATGATTAAAAGGACGACGGAGGCTGGCTTGGCATTTAGGCGGCGCTAACGGTAATGAATAACGGTAAATATACAAATTTCATATACATATGTATATGTATGGACATTCAAGTGTGTAATTGTGTTGCAAGCAACAACGAAAATTCCAATTCGGCAATGTCTGGCAACGACACGACGTTAAGGACGACGAGGACGCGCACGAAACAGTGTAGGCTCACCGCAAGCAGCGTTAAAGGCAGCAGCAGCAAAGCAGCGACATGAAAGGAGCTGCTATGACGTTGCATGACGTGGCCAATGTGGCATGATTGCTACAACGCTGACTGACGACAGAGTTGTGGTTGCAACACGAATGCCACACTCAATTACAACAACAACACACACAGACTCAAGAGTGTGTATGTGTGTGTCGGAGACGCTCTACAAAAGCTTTTGCTCCATTGCTCGTTGGTTTCTGTGTCAGTCGCACACCGCACAGTTTGCCACATGGACAATGGTTGCAAGCAGCCGGCGCGGGCGGGCGGGTCACAGCAAGTGCCATGGCGTAAGGCGCAAGACTTACAAGAACAACAAAAACATTTTATATACATTTATATGGGTATGTATAACAACAACAACAGCAATAATAAGAAAAACAACAATAATATTAACAACAACAACACAAGCAACAGCTATGCCATGCCAGCGAGCAGTAGTAGCAACAGCCAATACACGTGCAAAAGTTGACTTTTATAGAGTCGCAATCACAATAAAGGAGTCTATTATCCTTTTTATATGCGGCAAAGGAAGTCAGTGGAAGGATCGATATCCATTAGGAAAATTAAAATTGTGGCAGAGGCAATGAACGCAAACGTAAACGTGCTACAACCAACAAAGATGGCATACACAGGCACAATCACACACATATACACACACACATACATACATACATAAAAACAGAAACACATACATATATGTATATAAATATATTTGTATACATATCCTGTGAGAAACCGCCACTGTCGCCAGACCAAACGATATGTAAACAAACACGCACACATGCACAAAACCGCCAAAGCTTCACATAGACATGCACATACTCATATAAATGATACATATACATATACTTACACAGAAATTATATCCCCGATTATGTTGACGTTTTTGTTAGTTGTAGTTGTTCCTGTTTTTGTTGTTATTGTTGTTATTTTGGTTTTATTTCCTCTTTTGCGGAATTTGAATTTAATTTCGTTTTCAACGACGCGTTACAACACCGTTTCTACGTCTGTCTCTTCGGCTGTCTGTCAGTCTGTCTATCGGCGCACTATTTGTTACGTTTGGTTGAAAGGCGTTAAGCGTACTTATTTGTGCAGTGAGAACGTTAGGCGCTTTAAAGCAGTAAATTTTTCGATTCGAATTTTTTTCTTAGTGTTGCAAGTAATTCAAAATGGACAATTGTTGGTCATTGAACGGACTGAAACTTAAACTTTAATGGGGAATGTTTATTATCATTCAAAAGAATATTCTTTGTCATTTATATTTTGAAGATTATTCTCTTTCAAATGTTGGCCGCTTTGCGTCCAATCCTATGACTCGTCCGAGCATTTCCACTGGTAACTGGTGAATGACACACGAGATGTTCTGCTCCAAGGCCTTAATCAAAGCGGGATTGTCACCGGGACTTTAAACTTTACATATAATCACAGGGAAAAGTATAACGGTGTGATATCACACGATTTTGGTGGCCAATCGACGGGCTCAAAACGTGAAATTGTCTGCTCACCGAAGGGTTCTCTCAATACATTCATTGATTGATGCGATTTCACTGACATAATTTTTAAAGAAATACGGGCCGATGTGTCCACAGGCACATAAAGTACACTAAACCGTGGTTTTTTTGGATGAAATTGCAGCTCTTGAATTTCTTCACTTTTCTCATTGGCCCAAATGCGGCAATTTAGCTTGTATACATATCCATTGCGCCAGAAATAGACCTCATCGCTGAACAAAATTTGGGTCGATAACGTCATATCTTCTTGGAACTTTTCAATGCTCATAGAGCGAAGCGATGTCCCTTGGGAGCGGCTTTAGTTCTTGTAACGGGTGATTTTTTAAGAGCTTGATAACTTTTTTTTAAAAAAAAACGCATAAAATTTTTAAACGCATAAACTTTTTTTTAAAAAAAAACGCATAAAATTTGCAAAATCTCATCGGTTCTTTATTTGAAACGTTAGATTGGTTCATGACATTTACTTTTTGAAGATAATTTCATTTAAATGTTGACCGCGGCTGCGTCTTAGGTGGTCCATTCGGAAAGTCCAATTTTGGGCAACTTTTTCGAGCATTTCGGCCGGAATAGCCCGAATTTCTTCGGAAATGTTGTCTTCCAAAGCTGGAATAGTTGCTGGCTTATTTCTGTAGACTTTAGACTTGACGTAGCCCCACAAAAAATAGTCTAAAGGCGTTAAATCGCATGATCTTGGTGGCCAACTTACGGGTCCATTTCTTGAGATGAATTGTTGTCCGAAGTTTTCCCTCAAAATGGCCATAGAATCGCGAGCTGTGTGGCATGTAGCGCCATCTTGTTGAAACCACATGTCAACCAAGTTCAGTCCTTCCATTTTTGGCAACAAAAAGTTTGTTAGCATCGAACGATAGCGATCGCCATTCACCGTAACGTTGCGTCCAACAGCATCTTTGAAAAAATACGGTCCAATGATTCCACCAGCGTACAAACCACACCAAACAGTGCATTTTTCGGGATGCATGGGCAGTTCTTGAACGGCTTCTGGTTGCTCTTCACCCCAAATGCGGCAATTTTGCTTATTTACGTAGCCATTCAACCAGAAATGAGCCTCATCGCTGAACAAAACACGCGCGCGAAACACATTTCGAACCGAACACTGATTTTGGTAATAAAATTCAATGATTTGCAAGCGTTGCTCGTTAGTAAGTCTATTCATGATGAAATGTCAAAGCATACTGAGCATCTTTCTCTTTGACACCATGTCTGAAATCCCACGTGATCTGTCAAATACTAATGCATGAAAATCCTAACCTCAAAAAAATCACCCGTTATAAGCTTTATGTCTTCACGCGCAAGATGTTGCATACGTCAGCATGAGTTGCTGCGAACGCCGCCAAATCGACTCTCAGCCACGACCGCTATATTTTCTTCACTGCATGCTGGACGTAATCTATTTGGACGAATGCTCGGTCTCAAGATGGGTGATGGTGTTGCGAATAGTACGCTCAGTAGGCCGATTAAGTTGACCATAAGTTGAGCGAAGCGCGTGAATTACGTTCTTTACAGAAATTTTCCTAACAAAGTTGAACTATTTGTAAACATTGTTCAGACATAAGTTTTTCCATGATAAAATGCCAAACCAGTCTAAACAAAAATAACATGACAACTTGACACGACTGATGGGTGATCTGTCAAAAAAGGCTATTGAGAAAAGTACATCTACTTGATTCATCCGTGATATATTCCTATAAGATTCCCCTTTAGACTTACTTCCGACCAGGAATCGCTGTGGTTACTATTCGTCGACTGAAAACCCATGATTCGAACATATTGTAATGTATATTTCGGATATAATAGTTTAAGTCCTTATTTTCTCGAACTTGAACATTGCAAGGCCCTTGGTTAAGTAACATATAGTCCGAGGCCTCGACTAATTGTCGAAATGTGAAGCAGTCACAGTATCAAGCGTAATTTGTGGTAACCCTTATGTGATATTATAACTGACCATTACTTTGTCTTTAAAGTCAAACCAACCACAAAACCTAGTTGACCTCCGCTTTAAGGAGCACACTCAGTGTATAATATCGAAAAAATCAATCAAAACACAAGTCTACAAGTTTGTTACACCTAAAGGGAAATGTCTAAGGCCCTATAAAAATTATCAGCATGACAAGCTTAGTCAATTTAGTCTTAACCGTCTGTTCATTTGTCTGTATATACTTACATTAACTTGTCCCTCACACTGTGAGATTTTGACCTGAAATTGTTCGCACGTCCTTATACCATTCGTTGGCACCCCTGACCAGCTTGGGTGTTCAGTTGTGCCAACCTGCGCTGTCACACCTTGAAGATGGCTCGGGATTTCCCTTGACCACCTTTATGAAAATTGCGGATATAGCCGCCGGGACCAACTTTCACTCCTCCTGGGAGATGGCTCCATCTATATTACTACGATCTCACACCCTCAGTTCAGATCAGAGTCAGCTCGTTTAGCGATTGTGCTAAACGTTGGTGCTACTCCCGTCCGAGGCTTCTTCCCGCTTGAGGTTTCCCTTCAGGCGACCTTTATTGCTTAACCACTGGTTGGCACTCTGTCAAGCCCACTGATCCGCCATCCCCGACGTCGCTAAGCGCTCTTCTAGCCCTCTAAAGTGCGCTAGCATGCTGTTCAGATTCTTGAACAGTCTCGGTTGCTGCTCTTTTTAAGGGTAAGGTAAATTACTCACATCTGTTGGAATCTTACTCAAAGCCGTTATCCAACTCTCCGAAGGTAGTCTCTTTTTAGAGACAGTCTCGGCATTAACCCGTCAGCCAATTCTGCAGGATGTCACACACATATACTTGGACGTCACTTTGGTGACGAAATTCCTCGACACCCAGCTCAATGTTCAACCTTAAAACCAAAAACCTTACAACCCAAAACCACTACCTGTTCGAATTATTTTGAATATATTTCTCTGTATAATGACCTTCCAGTTTTTTTATTGTAAGAAATATCTAACTTTAGTTGGAAAAATTGTTGAAATTTTTAGGAAAATTCGTTATTTTTTTCAAACCCGCCGATTTATTAGATTTAACTTTTTTTCATATTACCAACATAACTCGAAAACGGCTAAACCCATCAGTCTCAAATATAAAATTATATCTGCAACAAGGTGTTCTCAAGTTTTTTATCATAATTCCGGTTATACCTATCGGATACAGATCCTATGGGGGGCTCACTGAACATGCTCTCAGGTTTCCTGGTATACATTTACATTTAGTTTAAATTTTTCAGTATTTATTTATATATATATATGTATATATATATATATATTTGTAGTCCCCCTCTTTTTACACTTTTTTCCAACACACTGTCTATTTGCCGCGCTCTCAAAAGGAGCTGACTTTTTCTCTCATATTTTCCATTGGCCATTCAGTTCACAATTCTCGTGTTTAATAGTTTTTTGTTTTTGTATTTTGCGCTTTGTGACGATATATTCGCTTGATCATTGAATGTTGTAACATTTAACGGTAACTTTTGTTCAACACTTTTCTACGTTTTTTTTAACTTTTTGCTCTATTCAGCCGTGTTTCTATTATGACCGTTATACACACGTTTACATATATTGTGTGCATATTGTTTGTAGTTGTTGTTTTTGCTGCTGTCGCTCACCTGCCATCGTCTTTTTAGACATTGGCTGCCACACTGTCCGTTCGTGCGCCAAATTCAATCCATCAAATGTCAAAAGTGCACGCCATGCTTGCGCTCGAGCTTTTGTGCTATTGCCAACACTTTTTGTTGTGCGCATTCATATAGACACACACAAACATGCATATAAATGTGTGTTCATAGATAAAGTATCACAATTGACTTTCATTAAAAAGTTGCTAGTCACATTTCAAATTGTGTTTGTAATTTTAAATGTTACGAAAGCAAATTGAAAAGCAACGGTACATTTTCATGCGGCAACTTTTCACAAATTGTTTGGCAGTGATTTTTATAGTTGTGGTGAAGTAATAGCAAAATGTTGGTATAACGAAAATTTGTTGGTATGTACATATATATGTATGTATATATGTAAGTAATATATAATTATATAAGATTTAGAATTGAAAATTATAGGATATTTCTAAATATTAGAAAGGATCGATTTACATGAAAAAATATTGATTTTATAGAAAATGATAGAAATGTTTTGGTATTTATGCATATACATTCATGGCCACGCAAACCTTACCACTATACTTTCTTATTTTTTTTGTCTTTTTTGTTTTAAGCTGAAATTTCTTATTCAAATTTTTCGAAGTTCATTCTCCAAGGTATGTTCCAGTATTAGCACTTAGACCATGCATAGCATTTAGACCACGCTTTCGTTTCCACGACAGTAGGGTCTAGGTAACCAGGACGGACCCGGCTTTTTATCCAGCCAAGGCCTATCAACTCGGCAGAGTTTTGCCGCTATAACAACAACAACCACGCTTAGCTCCGGCCTTGGGCGTTACAAACGCTGCCTTGTTCTCGGAACAACTAGCACCCTCCGGCTTTTTTCCACGAGAAACGGGCTGTTTTAGTAGTTTAATATTGTTGTCTTTATTGTGTCAGTTCATATTCAGCCCGCCCTTGCCATCGTCATGATACCGCGCTGTCTACGATATAACCAGTCGGCAACCTCGAGTAGGGTTCAGCTCTGGATTTTTGCCAAGCAAAATTTATAAATTTGTATAATACCTTATTTTTGGTATATTATGGTATTTCAAGTGAAATGGGATCTAGATACTTAGTTAAATTTTTTTCCAGAAGTTGGTAACTCTGACTTAATTTTAATTATATTTTTGTTCCCTCTAATTATCTTTAAATAAATTTTTCACTTAATTGGTAGCAATCAAGCAGGAAAATAAATTTTTTGAACAGGTGGCAACGCTACAAATTTGTAAAGCTTCACAAAAACATGCATCTAGCTTTAATATACTTTAAATTTCTGCAAAATCGGTATTTTTAAAATTTGAAATAGGTGGCAACATTGTCTAAAAGCTTTTCAGCATATAAATATTGTGGTTTCGTTAGGCTGGTTGGGATAATGGTTGTAAAATATGTATGTTTTTTAATATATATTTTTCTACAAGTTGGCAACCATGCGCCCTTATTTTTATATAGAAGTGCTTTCAGATATATTTTTCTCTTATCTTCTATTTATCATATAAATAGTTTAGTTTTGGTAGCCTGGTTGTGATAATGGCTATAAAATGCGTATGGTTTTTTATATTTCTTTCTAAAAGTTGGCAACCCTGTGACCTTATTTTTATATCGAAGTGGTTTCAGATACATTTTTTTTTATCTTCTATTTATCATATAAATAGTTTAGTTTCGGTAGGCTGGTTGTGATGCCAGCTGTAAAATACATATATTTTTTAATTTCTTCAAGAAGTTGGCAACCCTTGTTCCCTTATTTTTATAACGAAGAACCTTCAAATATATTTTTCTTCAACATTTCATTTGTTATTTATTTTTTCCTGATAATAATAAAGAAAATTTATTGTTGCAAACAGTTGGCAACTCTCTTAAAAATATTCAAAGTTCACAAGAATATCCAGCTGGTTTTAATACAACCAATTTAATTTATATTTTTGCAAATTCGGTTCAGTGATTTCGTTTTTACTATCCGCTGTAGTTCAAATAAATTAAAAAATCACTTTTAAGCGCTCTTCTTGAAAGAAAGCAATTAAGCTAAGTTGCTTTTTAATTAATTTTTGACGATTGTCTCTTTCAAATGTTGATCGCGGCTACGTTTGAGGTGGTCCATCCGTTGCGATCAATTTTTGATGAGTCGTTCGAGCATTTCGGCTCTTAACCTGGCAAATGGCACGCGTGCTGTTTTGCTCCAAGGCCCGAATCGAGGGTGGATTGCCCGTATATACTTTAGACTTTACAAATCTCCACAGGATGAAGTCTAACGGTGGGATATCGCACGATCTGGGTGGCCAGTCGACCGGCTCAAAACGTGAAATTATCAGCTTCAATGATTAATGCAATGTGTGTTAAGTGGCACCGTCTTGTTGATACCATATGTCGCCGAGATCACGGCTTCAATTTCAAGCATCATATAATCGGTTATCAAGGCGCGATAACCGTCACCATTGAGGTTTACCTTCTCACCGGCATCATGTGTGAAGAAATATGGACTGATGCTTCCCCCGACACATAATATATACTAAATGGTATGAAATGGTAGCTCTTGAATCGCATCAGTTGGTTTTTCGCCCCATATGCGGCAATTTTGCTTGTTTACATACTCATTTAGCCAGAAAGAGCCCTCATCGCCAAAGAAAATTTAACTCAAAAACGTCGGATCTTCTTGGAACTTTAACTTTTCAAGAGGCCATAGAGCGAACCGATGACGCTTGGGAAGGTCGAGCGACTTCATGACCGCTTGACACGACTCACGAGTGATCTGTCATGAAAAGGCTTTAAAAAAGTACCTCAACTTGAATCACCCGTTACCTTAAACGGTCTACGATACTTCCTTCTGGGCTTTAAAAACCTCGTGGCCAAATTAATATACCTTGCTAGGGGTATAAGTATAGCAAAATAAAGTTGTCATTGTCTCATAAATATTCAGGCAACATTTAATTGAGTTCGACAAAGAATTGATTCCGTTATCGAGAAATAAATTTTCTACTTTGACACAAATTTCTCATAAAATTTAAGTATTAAGTTCGAACAACTTGTTGTGTTGCCAGCAATACTCAAAAATTCAAATACAGCTAAATTAAAAAAAAAATCAGTAAAATCATTAAATCAAATTTTGATGTCACCGCCATAATAAAAATGCAAATTTTTTTAATTAAAACGCCGACATTTTATTTCCGAATCGCTTAAGTAAACTGCGGAAAATTGCGTAAAAATTTAAGATTCAAGAAAAAATGCTGAAAAAGCAGGTGCAAATCGATTTTTGAGAACGCGTGTGTAGGGCAAAATGAAGTTAACAAAAAATAACGGTAAATAATATATAAATATATGTATATGTATGTATGTATTTGTATCTATTCATACTATATGTATTGTATGCAAGACATCCTCAACTACATGGCTAGTAGCTGGCGCAACAGGAATTTTGAGTGACACGTCCTAATTTTAGAAACACTTTTACCGGCAGCCATTTTGCTTGCAACACATACATATGTATGTACAAGTATGTATGTACATGGTGGCAACAACAATATTGCCAGTGACTGTGGCAACATTTCAATTAACCCAATTAATGGACGAACCTAATTAAATTTTGAGCACGAGCAACAACAGCAGCAACAACTACGACTAAAACAACAATTACAACAACAATAAAAAATTTACGACAATGAAAGTCATCGACCATATAGCCAATTGAATGCCACCACCGACCAACGAACGCACGGCTGTATGTAACGGTGATTACAATAACAACAACAACATAAACAAGCGTAATAAAACCAAAGTAATGGCTACTAGAACAGCTGATTTGGAAATTAAGTGCGCACAAACACATAAATATATACATACGTGTACATATATACCTGATTATATATAGTATATACATGCAAAATATTATATACATAAGGTAAATGCATATATTTATAATTTATATGTATGTATGTATATGCGTCGCATGCCACAAGTGGAGCTCGTTTGACGCTAACGTTGCCTGTTTGACTGCTGCTCGCTCGAATGGATGGACGGACGGATGGATGGTTGCTGGCCAGCTGAATAACAGCACTCCTTATGGCGTTGACGCTCATATCGAGTGTGACTCGTTGTCGCTCGATATTTTGGCGACCATAAGCACTCGAGTGGCACGCTGTCAAGGTCCAATGCGAATGACCTTGAGACGTAGCAAAGGAAGCTGGCGCAGCGACCAAAGTGTTATTACTCAAATTCGTCGTGTGTTTTTTTTTTTTGGTTGCTGCTGGCATTGCTGCTCATTAGCCACGTCATTATATCGAATATAATTGTCCATTTTCGGCGGGCGAGCGTTGGCTGCGCGTGGTGACACACAACAACCAACAGCCATGCTGGCTAATCAAAGGAAATAAATTAAAGCACAATAAAAACTCTCTCGTTGACTTTACAAAAATAGATGGAATTACAACAACAAGAAAAATAAGTAGTAAGAAAGTTATTAAGCGACTAAAAATCTTTAATTAAACTGAACTGGAATATAAAAATCAATATTTCGCTTAATTTATTAAACTCGCTTAAATTGTGACGAAACGAACAACCAAATGGCATAAAACAAAAAAGTATAGAACAGCAAATTATTATATCATTTTCGACCAGTCTCAAGGAACATTCAAATGACATAAATGAAATAAATATAAAATAGCAAATTATTATACCATTTTCGACCAGTCCCGAGAAATATGCAAATGGCATAAATCAAACAAGTATAGAATAGCAAGTTGTTATACCATTTTCGACCAGTCTCTAGGAACATGCAAATGCTATAAATAAATTAAGTATGGAATTTCAAGTTATTACACCATTTTCGACCAGTCTCAAGGAACATTCAAATGACATAAATGAAATAAGTATAAAATAACAAGTTATTATACCAATTTCGGCCAGTTTGGAGGAACATGCATAATGACATAAATGAAATAAGTATAAAATAGCAAGTAATTATACCAATTTCGGCCAGTTTGGAGTAACATTCATAATGACATAAATCAAAAAATTATAAAATAACAAGTTGTTATACCATTTTCGACCGGTCTTGAGGAACATGCAAATGACATAAATGAAATAGGTATATAATAGCAAGTTATTATACCAATTTCGACCAGTTCGGAGGAACATGCAAATGAAATAAATCAAACAAGTATAAAATAGCAAGTTGTTATACCATTTTCGACCACTCTAGAATTCTGGAAAAAGGCTTAAATTTCACAATATATTCTGAGAGTAGCGAAAAAGGAATCGAATTTCTTTCACTTAGGCTTTATTTAATATTTTTTTGCAGTGTACAATTTTTTTTATATTTTGACATTTTTATATGAAATGATTTGTGGTCCTTTGCGCGTTAGTCACAGCGAATATCGCATTCGATGGAACGATGAACTGTACGAGTTACAGGATGACATTGACATAAGTAGTTCAGCGAATTAAGAGATAGCGGCTACGGTGGCTAGGTGATGTCGTCCCTTTGGATGAAAATAAATGAATCTCTCCACGCAGTACCCGCCCGGGGGTATCAGAGGAAGACCTCCAATCCTTTGGAGAGATCAGCTCTGATATCGACCGATATGAGAGCGGTATAAAGTCAACCAGAAGGTCGAAAATCTTTATATTAGGTTAATGGGGGACCAGGGAAGTATTGACCCGATTCAACCAATTTGTAGCACACAGACATACTATTACTAGGAAAGGATTCTCTCTGAATTTCAATTATATCTCTCACACACTGGCTATATTTTCAGTAAAAAGTACTGGATCCACATATTTAGTACCTGAAGGCTGGCTGTCTCCTGGCTGTCAAGAGTATACAAGTTATATGCCTTTTAAACGATGGTTTAGACACTACTAACCTTTACTTCAGAGTTTATAAATTACACCCACACATATTCTTATACACCTGTCATCGCCACTACTGAGGCACCTACAAAATGGCAAAATACTCGTCTGCCACAAAATAAAGCATGAACTGCTACAATTTCGTCTCATTAAAAGTGCATGAGAACTGCTACAACAGAGCCCAACAACAATAACAAAAAAGTAGTAGAAATTCTTGGAAATAGATTGCTAGAAACTGGCATGGTAAGCGTTGGCGCAAGCGAGATAGAGTAAGCTGGCAAAAACCACAAAAGCAGACAAAATCAAAAGATCAATAATTATAACGATGTTGCAACATTGATGGCAGTCAACCACACCACAAGACACATGCGGCTTACTATGCAACAAAATGTCTTGTCGTACAACAAGCGAGATCAAACGAATACGTAACTACATACAATCTTTTCTAGATATATACTCGTACTTATGTGTTATATATAGAAAGATATACATATAAACTATTAATGCGGTATTCTTTTGCTAGGGAGATACATATACCCAGTGGGCAAAAAGAGACTGATGTGGGAATTTATTTTAAAAGTGCAAGGTAAAAATTTGAAGATAACATTCATTTAATTGTGCGGAAAAAGAATACGGGATTTTTTTTGAAAAGTTTCGAAAAAGTCCCAAAAATAATAATACTGTTCGACGTTCGAAGCGCTCAGAGTGTAAACCTGTATTATGCTATTATATGTAGTATAATTTTACCAGTTTCTTGTTAGATTAGTCGTCCAAAGTAATATGTCAGTTTATAGACTTATACCAGTGAATTATGTATGTCAATAAAGAAAATTTAGACCAGTTTTTTGGTAGATTATCCGTCCGAAGTGTTATGCCAGTTTTTATATTTATACCAGTTGTTTATCCGATCTGCTCTTTTTCGAAGTACTATACCAATCTATTACTTCTATCTATTGACTTTCACCAAAGTAATATGTCAATCGATTCGATTTATACCAATTGCTTGTTCGATTGGCTGTCTTGAAAAGTATTATACCAGCTTATATATTTATACCAGTTTCTTGATAAATTAGCCATCCAATATGTTATGTCAATCTTTTAGATTTATACCAGTTGTTTGTTCGATCTGTCTTACGCCGAAGTGTAGTCCCAATCTATCAGCTTTATACCAGTTGTTTATTCGATTTAAAGTTCTCCAAGGTGTTATGCCAGTCTACAGATTTATACCAGTTGTTTGCTCGATTTGCCGTTTTCCAAAGTAGTATGCCAGTAGAGAAGGTTTGATCCAGTTTCTTATTAGACCAGCCGTCCAAAGTATTGATGATTTAATTATTAAAAATAGTAATAATATGAATATTAAATAAATATAAAAAATTTGAATCTTTCATTTAGGTTATAATATTTTGTTGCCTAGTGTATTTATCTTTAAGTTTTTACATTGTTCTTCGAATTGTGTGCTGGTGCGGAAAATTGTTAACACCCAAAGCGTTGCTTTACGGCATTCACAACACTAAAGCATACATTTTTTTGCTATATATAAATATATTTACATACTTATATAAATATATATGTATACTTATTTATAAACCATACATGTATGTGTGTATACGCAAAACACTATACACCCAAACCTGAGTAAGCTTCAAACGCAAAAAGAACTCTCCACAGCCACCAAAGCCCATAAGGAATTTTATGAGCGCAAGTGTAGACATTGCTAACGTAGGGTGTGTACATACCAAGTACATGCATATACTTGTATACACACACACGCACATAAATCCAGCAAGTGCAACCATTTTGTACGAAGAATGGCAACAGCAAGCTTTGCAAGTGCTGAACACGCTGCGAAACAGTAGCTAAGGTGAAACATGCAAACAAAGGAGTTTTTTGGATGCAGCAACAACGACAACAACAACAGTCACAAAGTGACACAATAAAGCGGTGCAACAAATTGACGAAGAGTACGAACACCATTTTGATTGTACTTTGCAACACAACAACAACTTGTGTCTTAAAGCAAAAAACAACAAAAAGTAAATTAGAACTTGCCAGCAGCAAGCGAAGCTGGAAACTAAACAAAAAATACAAATTCAGCAAAAGAAGAGCACTCATATCAGCATCAGCTGCTGCTCTAAATCCACTAACAATTCTTGCAGCGGCAACTCACTAAATATTCTATGTAACTGTATATATGCGGCAATGCAAAATCTGCTTATAAATGTATATATTGTATGTAGCAAGCAAATTTAAGGCAGCGCAACTTAAAGCAGCATACCAATTGCGCAATGCGGCTCAAGTTGTGTTGCACGTATGTACGTAGGTGTGTTTGTGTTCGCTTAAGATTATGCCCGCGACTGTGACTCGGCCAGCCAACACGCGCAATTAACGCCACGAAGCGGCAAACTTAAATGATAGAGGATTTTTACTTCCAGTTTTGCAGCGCACAGCGCCCATTGGCGCACAATGGCGACGCACAGTGGTGTGGTGTTGTGCAAATGCGGTCGACTATGTTGTCATACATATTCTATTGAAAGGGATTAATAAGAAAAAATTAAAAGTTTCACATGAAGTGTTCCTAAAACCATTGCAAGAGTTCTTCCATAGCTCGTTCTTCTCTAATGAAGTTCTTACCCTTAAATGACGGTAATTGTATATTGGACATCAGTAGGGAAGCACAAGCTATGACGGAATTCATCCAATCTGTAGGTTTTGCGTATAAGATGCTATTTTTCCAACCCTTTTAGTTTAATTAAATATGTTTTTACCAAATAATCCTCAAGTTATTGATTTTCCTTTCAAGCTTTATTTCAAAATTTTTACTGCAATTTCAATTTTTTTAAACATCATTTTCACACTCGCTTAGAACAAGTCAGTCGAATGGCTAAAATGCTTATTGAAAATCAGTTTGTTAGTTTCATACTAACGATCCTATCGCAGAAGTGTTGTCTTAGCTGTGAGATGTAAAAATCGGCCGGTCACAATAGCTGAAGATAAATCAAGAAGACAGGGAGAAAAACAAAGTAGTTCCCATGAAAGTTGGGCTTACTTGAACTGAACAGTTTACATATATCTTTATGATAACGCATATCTACCCCATCTATCCCACTCACCCAAACTATTAAAGAAACATACCATGAGTCTTAATGAAGGTTCAAAATAATAATAGCAAAATTGATTTACAGACGGCCACAGAATGCCTGGTTAATCTCAGGGCGTGTAGAATTCTCAAAATACATTTTTTTTTTCAAAGTTTAACTATTCAAGAATATGCCTCCTACAAGAGTATTTTTCAAATTTCAAATTAATTTCGGAGATATTTATGTAGGTATTTTTCTGATCCGGAATCCAACTGATTTGGCCGAAATTGAGACTTTAAACGAGTTTTTCTCCAAACTGTCTTTTTCCAAATGATACAAAGTATTTATTAGGTTCAACTGGATCGATTTAATTCGTTTTTTCAAATTTTCAAATTTCAAACTATTTTCGGAAATTTTTCTGATCTCAGGTTCTACAGGAAGATTTATTTTTTTTCAAATTTTTCAAGTTTAAATTATTTTCGAAGATTTATCTGATTCGGAATCTAACTAGTTCGGGCAGAACTGAAACTTTAAATTAATTTTTCTGTAACTTATCTTTTTCAAAAGGATACCCAAGATTTCTCAGGTTCTGCTGAATTGATATATGTACTTGAGGAGAAGTTTTCTTAATAGACTTGTCTATGTCTAGAACTATCCATTTCCCCAAATTGAAATTTTTTCCAATTTTTTTTTTAATTCGAAACCATCAAGCAAATGGTACAAAAATTGTTATTTTATCGCAGCCGCCATTTCAAAAGTTCCAGCTTTTAGGTAGAATTAGACATGACGACATTTTTCTAAATTAATATTTTTTTTTTTGGTTTCAGATGGATAGGAGGGTTTGAAATCAAGACTATGGTCTCTGACTAATATTTTTTTTCGGTTTCAGTTTGCTTGAAGGGCTTAAAATTGTGGTATGGTCTCGCGCCATTTTTTTGAGATCCCTCACTTCATCAGCTGCTAATTTTCGAAGTTTTTAACTCTAATAAAAAGGGATATTAAAAATAAGAATTGTTATTTTTTACGACACTTCAAAAATTACCTGAAATCCATGCCTCTAGGCTAGAGTACGTCATTAAGGCGATTTTTTTCTAGATTTCTTGTTTTATGGGGACTAATCAAATAATATATATATATATATGGGGACTAATCAAATAATAGATTTGGCGCTAAAACACTTGGTAGCAGAAACTTGTTTAAGACCAATATGCAGTAAAATAAAAATCAAGAAAAAATCACACAGAGCCAAATCTGGGGAAAACGGTGGTTGACCGGTTGATCAATGGTATTCGCTGCTTTAAATTCGGACACAATCGTGGCTAGTCGAACAATAATGTGTTCCATACCTAAAATTTGTACCAAAATCATTCGAACGGACCGGTGATAGATATCGAGCTCTCTTGCCATCTCTCTAACATTTGCTTGAAGATTTTAAGCACCATATTCTTTACATTTTAATATTTTCATCAGTTGAAAAGGTCGTCCAGGCATGTTTTCAACGATATCTCGACAGTCTTTGAAGGCTTTGTAGGCTTATGTTTTTGATAAAACTGAATCACCGTAAGCTTTTTCCAACATTTGCAACGATTCCGAACACTATATAGTATGCGCTCACTACGCCTTCAAAATGATAATAAAAACTCTCCACAAAACTCTCGAAGAAACCATTTCTCGCATCATGACATACTCAGCAATAGAACCTCAACCTAACTTTGGCAAAAGTTTCAGAGGCAATTCTACAAAATAATCAAAAACTTTATAAATATAATTTAATTTTATACATTAGGGTGAGCAAGAAAAAATAATAATATCGAATTTATGGTTTAAAATGGAAGAGAGAAAAAAATTAGTGTAAGGCAAAAGATTTAGTCCGATGATGACTTCAGTACCTCAAAATACACTGAAATATAATTTATTCATACACTTACATACATACATTGGGGTGGACAAGAAAAAAATTAACATCGAATTTATATGTAGCTTAAGATGGGCTTATATACAACTAAAAAATCAATTCAAGGCAGGAGTTTTAGTCCGATGAAACTCCAGTGTTTCAAAATGCTAAGGATATTTTTGTGATAAAATCACTGATATTTTTTAAAGGAATCGTGCCCAGTTTTTTCCTTTAATGTAATAACTATCGTCTTTATTCTCGTCTTTTCATTTTTTTTAAGGAACTTTATGGTCTATAAGAAACCGTGAATTAAAAAAATTTCAAGCGATAAAAGTTATGGTATTTTTGGTAAGATCCTTTGAATTCTCACCGTAGAGAATAAGCATTTTCTTGCATATAGGTTCATTTTAGCTCTAATTTTCGTTTAATTTTTTGCCCACCCTAATATTCAAATACGTAATTTCTGCAAATTGTAAATTTGTTAATAAAATTTGACGCTATTTTTTTTACCCACCCTAATATTCATACATGTACATACATATTTCTTCAAATTTATACTTTAAATTTTTTTAATAAAATTTGGTATTATTATTAGATATTTTTTGGCTCACACTAATATTCAATCATGTAATTTATTTTTAATTTTAAATATTGTAAATTGTTTAAAAAAATTAAGTTAACTATCCTAAAACCAAAAACCATGTATAAAAATAAGTATTGCAACCGTGAAACCATAAATTTCCTTATTCTTCAAGCCATCATTCTATTTTTAAACGCTTCGACAAAAATTATTTATTTCTGCGAAACACTGTGCAGCACCTTCGTCTAGCGGCAATAAATTCATATCCAGCTACATATTCATAACACAGGCACCCATACAGTCATACACGTATTTACATATCTACATACATACACACATGTAGTAGCAAATTCACGCACAGAGGTGGGGCAGCACAAACCAGTTGGAGCCACTATTCGTGCCAAGCAAACGGTTGCATTTCCTGCTGCCACAACTACAGGAACGCCAACAACAACAACGAAGCTACGACATCACTGCACGCTCGGCCGACTTGCATGCACAATGCCCACGAACACGTCAATGGGCAGCCAAACGCAGGCGCACTAGCCTCACCCGATTGGCCCGCTTGGACGCCATTTACAAAAATAAAACACGCACACACAACAACACGACGACCGAGTGGACGGACATGAAATGTCGTACACGGCTGGCTTCTAAAGAAAAAATGAAGAAGCAGAAAAAATTCTATGCAGCGCCAGCAAAAGAAATAGCAAAAGCAAAGGAAGCAGCACGACGATGTGTCGTGAGTGGTTGGCGGCGGCCAACAACAAAGCGCACATGTCGTGTGGCGGCACGAGTGCGAGCGAGACGCGGCAACTGCGAAAACAGGCGGATTGCAACGAACACCTGTTTTTCGAACTTGAGAAAAGTATGCGCAAAGCTACGTGTGTGTGTGTGCGAGCAATGTGAGCGGCGTAATGAGCAAATAAAAGGCAGCACAAGGCATAAAAGTGCAACAACAGCAACAAAAGCGCTAAACAAAAGTGCCCACATTATTTCAGACTGCTGTTCGAGTTCGAAACCGGTTGCACCACTTGGACAACGTACTACCAACTACAAAATAAATAAAAACAGCAACAACAACAATTGCTGGCAGGCACTCGCATTAGAGTGTGGCCGCTCTAACACATACTTCGACTGCTTAAGAGCTTGCAGGCGTTAGCAGAGTGCGGCATGATGTTCGAAAAGGGGTGGGCACGCCACACACGCACACACTCATGCACACAGATGTTTTTCAGCATTTTACAGCGCACAGCCTGCGAACAACCACACACATACACGCCACGCTGCTGCGGCTGCTGTTGCTTTGGCCTTTTTGTGCAGTGCTGTCGGGTGGCTGACGGTTGGCGTGCGGACTTGACTCCGATACCGGTTTAGTCGCTCGTGAGACCTTGTCATAAGCATAGTATTTACTACGCAGAACGCTGTGTGTTACCCAATTCGGTAGTGTTGGTGCGTTCTCGTGCAGTCGTTTGCCGTCGTTATTGTCTCTGATCCCAAACGTTCGGTGCGGATTTTTTCTGGTGAATTTAGAATTTAATAAAATATGTACGAAGACGTGAGCGTTTGACAAATGTGCATTTATTGGAACAGAAATTAGAAAGAAAATTTAAATGTGCATATGAGAGTGTGTGTACGCGGGAACGTAACGCCGTTAGCTGTAGTGCATTGCGTACAACGGAAGCGGAACTGGAGAAACAAATTAACGAAGTGAAAAATGTTATAAGTTGTGCTGAATTTTGAGTTATGCAATGAAATTCGGAAACCCAAAACTAGCGAAAAGTAGGAGCTGACTTGAAATTTGGCTCAAGGAGTGTTCTTCTGGTGTGTGAGGTGTCTCAAAGCAGCAAAGTTGTTGTTGTGAATATTGTGCGCGTATTTAAAATGCACCGTCGCATTGGAACAACAACATTGGGTGAGAGATAAATATCAAAGATTCGATATTTAAAATAAAAAAAATAAATACTTTGAAAAAATCGCTAAGTTTAATTTGAAAAAATTTAGAAAATTATACAAGTTAAAGAAAAAATATTTTATAATATGTATGTATATATGCACAACAACAAAAATAAATAAACTGAAACCCTGAAGGCTTTGCAAAACAATCGATTAAGTGAAAACTATGCCAAAGCGCCGTTTGGTAGTGCCTTAAACTAGCGAAAAAAAATAACAAAAATAAAAACACAATTTAATAAACAAAAAAATTTCAAAACATAAAAACAAATTTACGAAATTAAAGCAAAAAATACAAAAATAAAAATAAAATTTAATAAAAAATAAAAATAAAATATAAAAATTTGAATATAATATAGGTATACAAACAAGTTTAAGGAATTTTAATAAAAAATATAAAAATAAAAGTTAAAAAATTAAAAATTAAATATAAAAAATTAAAAGAAATTTAAGAAATTACAGTAAAATAATAATAAAATAAAAATAAAATATGAAATATAAAAAATTGAGAATAATCTAAAAAAAATTAAAGAAAAAACAAAACCTTCAATTTTGAATTAACAATTTGCTCAACGGAGACTCCCCGCTTCGCCTACAAGTGTTTTGATTTGCTTGTAAAATAATACATTCAAACTACAATCGGACTGAGAAAAAAATAATGCGAGAATAAAGGTCTAATAAAGATTAAAAAATAACAAAAATAATAAAAAATAATAATAAAGATCAAATATTAAAATAAAATACAAAAAAAAAAATATTTTAAAAATTTCATAAAAAAAAATAAATACAAAATTAGCTGCTGACCTCTAAAAAAAATATAAAAATAATTAATAAATAAAAATAAAAATAAAAAATTGAAAAAAAAATAAAATGAAATACTAAATAAAAAAAAAACAAAACAAAACAAATAGTTTGATTCTCAAAAATAACAAAAGAAACATCCAAACGCTTCAAAATCCTTTCTTCGTCGCGTCGTCTGTCGCTTAAGTCATTTAAATCTCCTCCTCGTTTCATCCGGCGCCGTCAAAGCGCAATTATTAATGCCAAATTCCAATATTCGTTTTGTGCTCAACATTCGCTTTAGTTACATTTTACGTTGTGCCCTTGCCAACATAATACAACAAACGCAACAACAATAATAATTAGAATAATTATAGATAACAGTGATTTAGTGTCGCGCTGGCAATCAATGTTGTCATAGTGTTTGTGTGTCTGTGCTTTAAAACTGCATTCTTAAACCATAAATTCATTCATTATCTATCAGCAAGACGCCCGCTTTAAGCTTAATATATGGTAATGGCAGAGATTGGTGGCCATTTGGCTCACCAGCTACCAAATTTGCACAATCACACACAAAGTGGATTACAACCGTCGCTGGTGATGAATCATCACCTGGAATTGGATTGCCATGGACATGATGTGATAAGTGAGTACCGCGAATGGAAATTATATTCTTTAATATTTATTATTATATAATATGCAAATGAAATGCTAGAATAGTGTAGTTATGATGCTGTGATGCTGTTAGTGAGCAAAGTTGGTTAACAGCGTGCTAACAGCAATGCATTCAACTCTGCTGAGGCGCTGTGTTGCGTAAATTTATATAGCTTTTCATTAGGTGACGTTTTCTCAAAGACGAGGACTTATATTTTATTCCGAAAATCTTAAATAACAAAATTTTTTAATACTAAGGAAATGATATTGTATAAAATACAAATTCTTAACTTCAGCTGCACCAAAGCTGAAAGAACCATGGCCAGTGCATTTCTCTTAGCCTAAAAGGGTATTAAAAGAGCTTTCGCTTGACTTAGATCGATTAGTTTGTATGGCAGCTATTAGCTATAGCTATTGAACTATTTCTGCGGATATGGTGCTATTATCTTGGATATTGATTCGTGTTAAATTTCGTGAGGATACCTCATCAAATGAAAAAGTTTTTCATACAAAGACTTGATTTTGAACGTTGGGTTTGTATGCTAGCTATATGTTATAGTGATCCGATCGGAAAAATTTCCACGGAGATTACGCTATTGCCTTAAGTAATAACTTATGTCAAATTTCGTAAAGATATCTCGTCAAATGAACAAGTTTGCCATGCAAGTACTTCACTAGGTCTTTCAGTTTATATGCCAGCTATATGCTATAGTGATCCGATCTAAGAAATTTCTTCGGAGATTACATTAACATCTGAGATAATAACATATATGAAATTTCGTAAAGATATCTCTTCAAATAAAAAAGTTGTCCATATAAGGACCTGATTCTGATCACTTATTTTGTATGACAGCTATATGCTGTAGTAGTCCGATCTGAACAATTTCTTCCGAGAAGATATTATTTTCTTAGGTAATAATCTGTTCCAATTTTCGTGACGATATCTCGTTAAATGAAAGATTTTTCCAAACAAGAACTTGATTTTGATCAGTCATTTTGTTTGGCAGCTATATGCTATAGTTGTACGATATCGGCGGTTCTAACAAATATGAAACTCTTTGGTGCGAAAAAGATGTGTGCAAAGTTTCAAGCCGATAGCTCAAAAACTTTGGTACGAAATCGCAAATATACAGAGGGCAAACAAACGGGCAGGGCTAAATCCACTCAGCTCGTTCCACTGAGCATTTATTATGTGCGGATCCAGAAATAGTTTTTGAGGAGAGAAATAAACATTTACTTGAAAAATTAATATTATTATATTAAATATGCCGATCAATGTATCTTGAAGCATGTTCATCCTTAGCCACGTTTTTATGCGGCGAAGTGTCGAAAAAGAGCGTTCACTGCGCGCATTCGTCACAGGAAGTGTGCAGAATATGCGAAAAAAATAATGAATTATGGGGTATAGGACTATATCACAGTGTTTCAACGTTTCCAATGGCACTGGCAGTGTTCAAGTTCACTTTGGAGCTGCACGTCGCACGACGTTGTCAATATCCAAACGGCCTTTGAGTCTAACTATCAAGCAGTCAATAAGATTTTCCATTTCGTTGGTTTTCAAAGCACAAACTTACTTTTACTTTTTTTTGGAAGCAGCAAACTCAGTTGAAAACCATTCAATACTTTTTTAGAAAAGCGCATCTTCAAAGCTTCGTCGATTGTATCCAACAGAGGAAGGTACACCGAGTCCTTATAGTATTCTTCGCAAGTTCTCATGAAGAAATGTTCACATTTTGTTTGTAGGCCGCAGATTCTTGGTTTTTCTCCGTCATCTTTCATTTCTGTCGCGCTTTTTTTCGTGACTGAATAAATTGTTTCCATGAGAGGAATGTACACCGAGGCCCTTTAGTATTCTTCGCTAGTTCTTACGAAGAAATTTTCACGTTTTGTTTGTCCGCCGCAGATTCTTGGTTTTTCTCCGTCAACTTTCATTTCAGTCGCGCTCTTTTTCGTGTCTGAATAAGTGGATCGAAAATGTTGCTCAGCTTCTTGCCTTCGATTTCGGAAATTTATCATACTTGATGCCTTTTCCAGATCGATCGATTCTTTCTGAAGAATCACGCTGAGTGAATGAGTTAGGCATACATAGAATATCACAGAGGCGAAAGTATCTAGTATTAAGTAATTGAAAGTTGCACACGGCTGTGATGAGTATCGTTGCTTTTCAGCTGTACCCTTATTTTTCTAGTTACTAATTTTTCTATGTTGGAAAACTTAGAGGATAAACCGCGGGTAATTCTTTAATCGAACATATCACAAGCTGAATGCAGCATCTGTTTCAAGTTTTCTATCAATCCGCGTCGCTTCAAATTTAGCACTTTCTGTTACGGTTCTGATTGGATTTATTAATGTTGCTGCACTTTGTAGCTTCAGTGATATCTTAGCATTATCTATTATATTCAAAAATGGAGATAGTCTTTAATTTTAATTCTGAAATAAAATGGCAAATTTCTGGATTATATTTCTGTACTTTATATTGTTTCAGAGTAGTAAAATTACTAATAAGCCATTTACACCTTGTGTGAATTTTCCCTTCTGAATCTGCCACTGTATTATCATAATTACGAATTTCATTTTGAAATAGATTTTTTTTTTTGACTTTTTTGCTTTTGATATTCCAAGGTCACTTAGCTTAGATTATGAGCTTAATGTAATTTTAAATGGCCGCATTTAATTTCTGCTTATGAACGATAAAACGATTGTTGCTGGTTTCAGAACTAAATATTTCTAATGCGAAATTAAGTCATTTCGTTTGATCGAATCGATTTTTAATTGTCTAGTATTATTAAAAGCCAGTTACATATATGCACAGAAAAAAAAATTAAAAAAATTAAAAAAAAAATAAAAAAATATTAAAAAAAATATTAAAAAAAAAAAACAAAATAAAGAAATATTAAAAAAAAATTAAAAAAAAAAAATAAAAAAATAAAGAAAAAAATTAAAAAATATTAAAAAAATAAAAAAAAATTAAAAAAAAATAAAAAAAAATTTATTCTGAAAAAATAATCAGAAAAAACTTGGGCTGTTTGAAGCATTAAATTGGGTATCAGATGGATTTTTTAAAATTTTAATAAATAAAGTGTTTGTTATAATAACTGTATAGCTATTTTTTAGTGACAAAGGTTTTGTAAAATCACATAATATATAATTTATACACTCATTATAAAATATTGTTGATATATTTTGTCGAATTTATAATGCCGGCAAGCTCTTCAACTGTCCGTGAGCTTCGCATGAAAAAATTAAAGTTTTGAAAATTGTTTAAAGCTTCAGCTAAGAATCTAAAAACTGCAAGGCAACGAAAAATATACAATTTAAAAAAAAAAATTAATAAAAAAAAAGTTAGTTTTAATTGAATTTTTAAATTTTTAATCTTAAAATTTAATTTTAAAATTAAAAATTACTTTTTTTTTTAATTATTTTTTTTTAATTTTCGTTTATAATTTTCAAATTTAATAATTTTTTAATTGAATTTTTAAATTTTTAATCTTAAAATTTAATTTTAAAATTTTAATTTTTTTTAATTTTTGTTTTTAATTTTAAAATTTTTTATATAATATCAAATGTCACAGATTATATAAACGTATATATATTTTTTCATTTTTTTCCTGAATTTTTTTTTTGTTTTTCGGCTTGCTTAGGCCTCCAAACCATAATAAAGAAAGATTTTTTTGTTATTATTTTTTTATGAATATTTTTTTCCATAATTGCTGATATTTCTACAAATGTATATTTCTTACTTATTTTATTTTATATTATTATTTTCGCCTTGTAAGCGGCGCTTAAAAATTAAGTATTCCAAAATTCATTACCGCCGCCACACCTGACTGCCTCTGTGTGCCTGCAAAGCTCGATAGCACCTTACCACAGCACAACAACTCGACTTTAAACATAAATAAAAATATTAAAAATAAAAATGTACGTTTCTCAGCAGCACTGAACTTAGATTTTATTTTATTTTATACAAAAAATTTGTTGCAAAGTTGCTTGAAGTGTTATTTATGTGTCTAGCAAGTGAATGAAAATGGCTTAGGTTAAGCTTTGCTCGCGTTTTTACACCGCTCAGCGCTATTTATTTTCATTTTTACACATCAAATTCTACTTTTATGCGCTTAAATTGTATTTCGCTCGTTTAATTATCGTTTTTAATGCGCGCCCGTTGCGACTGCGCTTGGACGATTTTTAACTGCGCGTTGATTTATGGCATCAACAATTGTTGGTCGTGTGTAATTACAGTGTGGTATCTGATGCTTTTGAGCTCGATTAGTTGGTTGAATGACATTTTAATTGTGTGCGCACTGCATGTCACTGCGCGTCAAAGTGGCTGCAAAAGTATATTTTTACTCTGAGGCGATAAAACACAGATTTCAATTTGTTTAATCTTTGTTAAATTTTTGTTAAAAAAGTGCAGCGAAATTAAAGTAAATGTTGTTAAATGCATTATAATTGTATGTAAACATAAATGAGAGATGTTTTTATATAAGAGTTTGAAAAAAAAGAATAATTATTGAGTTCAAAAATCAGATTTTTGATGAAATTTTCTTAGAATGAGCTGTGGAATTGCATTTTTTTAACGAATTTACTAATAAGTCGTACAGTGGTTTATAAAAAAAAAATATCTTCAAGTAATTTGAAAGCTGCCTTTTCGAGTTAAGCATGTTTAAATAAAAATTTTTCTAAAATCCTAAGCTTTAAAATTAATTTCTAGATTCAAATGCTTGAATATATATTTCATAGCAAAAAAATTATTCGCCTTTTCACTTACTTATGTTTGATAAACTATTTTTTTTTTATAAAAACTTCGAATCCTTTTATGAATATTCTGTATAAATATTTAAAAAAAAATCGATTAGATCCAAAATTATTTCAGTTTTTGTTATTAAGAGTCAAAAATTTCAAAGATAAAAATTCAAAATTGTTCGAAACTTGAAAATTTTTCTAAATCAAAAAGTTTTCAAAAATAAAATTTTTCCAAATTAAAAAACTTTCGAAATCAAAAAATTATTTTTCAAAAATAAAAATTAAAATTTTTTGCTGTTTATACAAATTATTAAAAAAAAAACTAAATAAAGGGTGATTTTTTAAGAGCTTGATAACTTTTTAAAAAAAAAAAACGCATAAAATTTGCAAAATCTCATCGGTTCTTTATTTGAAACGTTAGATTGGTTCATGACATTTACTTTTTGAAGAAAATTTCATTTAAATGTTGACGGAAATGTTGTCTTCCAAAGCTGGAATAGTTGCTGGCTTATTTCTGTAGACTTTAGACTTGACGTAGCCCCACAAAAAATAGTCTAAAGGCGTTAAATCGCATGATCTTGGTGGCCAACTTACGGGTTGAGATGAATTGTTGTCCGAAGTTTTCCCTCAAAATGGCCATAGAATCGCGAGCTGTGTGGAAACCACATGTCAACCAAGATCAGTTCTTCCATTTTTGGCAACAAAAAGTTTGTTAGCATCGAACGAAAGCGATCGCCATTCACCGTAACGATGCGTCCAACAGCATCTTTGAAAAAAAACGGTCCAATGATTATTTTGCTTATTTACGTAGCCATTCAACCAGAAATGAGCCTCATCGCTGAACAAAACACGCGCGCGAAACACATTTCGAACCGAACACTGATTTTGGTAATAAAATTCAATGATTTGCAAGCGTTGCTCGTTAGTAAGTCTATTCATGATGAAATGTCAAAGCATACTGAGCATCTTTCTCTTTGACACCATGTCTGAAATCCCACGTGATCTGTCAAATACTAATGCATGAAAATCCTAACCTCAAAAAAATCACCCGTTATAATTTTTAAAGTTATCTTAAACATATAAATTGATTTCTTTCCAAAATATATTGCTGTTCATACAAGAAATAGTAGTCGGAAATTAACAACATTTGCAAAAGAAATTTTATATTTGTTATTTGTTACAAGACTAATTTGCCAAAATTGAATTAAAAAAACAAAATAAATTAAATTAAGAAAGTTTGAAAATTAGAAAAAAAAATAATTCAAAAATTTAATCTGATTATTATTAATTTGAATATTAAAAGAAAATAAATGAAAATTTTAATTAAAAAAAATTAATTAAAAAATTTAAGAAACAAAAATTTTAAAATGAAATAAAAATTAAAAATAAAATTAGCAAAATTTGCGAAAGTAATTTTAGATTTGCTATTACAAGAATAATTTGCCAGATTTGAATTAAAAAGAAAAATAAATTAAATTAAGAAAGTTTGAAAATTAGAAAAAAAATTAATTCAAAAATTTTATTTGAAAAAAATATATATTAATTATTGAAAAAAAAATAAAATAAAAATTAAATTAAAAAAATTAAAAACAAATTAAATTAAGAATTTAAAAATTAAAGTGACTTTAAAAAAGCATTTAATAATAAAAAAATTATTTTAAATTAAAAAAAATGTTAAAATAAAAATTGAAAATTAAATAAAAAAATTAAAAAAAAATTAAATTAAAAAAATTAAAAATTGAAAGTAAATAACTAATTAATACCACGAAATGCATTTTGAAACAAGTTTTAATAATAATTATTATATAAAGAAAATAAAAACTGAAAAATTAAAGATTAAAGATTAATTTTAACCTAAAAAAAAAATACTAAAGATTAAAGGCAAAATATTTAAAATTAAATAAAAAAATAAAATAAGTTAAAAAACAAAAATAATTAAAAAAAAAATTAAATAAGTAACTAATTATTACCACGAAATGCATTTTGTATCGAATTTTAATTACTTCTTTATGAGTGCTTTAACGAAAAATTCTTAACAACCAAATAAAACTTCATACTTCCACACTTCTAATAAAGTTTTCCACAAACAACACCTTAAATTTAAACAACAACAACTTTGTTTCCCACCTGCTGCCGCAGATCTCGTGCCATCAACTGTTTGCCATAAATTTTACAGCGAACTTTGCAAAATTTACAAGCGTTAAATAAAAATTAATTACAATTGCAATGGTAAATATTGTACAAACCACAACAACAACAAAACACTAAGCAATGACAGTCAACATTTGCCCACACCCATGCTGGTGTGTGTGTGTGCACAGCTATGCATACATAAATAGCAATAACTAATATTTGGGTAGAAACGCATAAATTATTTGTGACAGCCATCAAAACGCAACGCACTAAAAGGCAGACGGACAAACTGATGCGCGGTGAGGCTGGGCGGTCGAGTGGGTTCAACCTATGACCACCATTGCAGCGATCCTTTGGAGACACTTTAGAAGTGCGCAAATAGTGCAGCAAATTAATATTTTCAAAGCGATCGCTGGTGTTTGCCGTGAAGGCACGAAGTGTTGAGCGCTTATGTGACGAAAGCCAGCGTTCGGTGGAGTTGTGGCTTGAAGTTGGCTGCACTTTGAAGTACGCGCGGCAGCCAAAACACATTTAAAATTAGTTAAAAGCGCGATTTTTTGTTTAAAATTAGTGAAAATCGGTGTTTGGTGTGCGTATGTGAGTGTGGAAGGGAGGAGGATGCTTGTAGCGATGGCTGCAAATAGCAAGGCAGCAGAGTATTTGAGGCGATGTGTATAGATACATTTTAAAATGATTTTACAATTTAAGGAGGTATTTTTTATATGAAAACATTATTGTCATACAAAAATATTGAATTTAAATAAATTTTTATAATTTTATTTTTAACTCAAATTGAATTATACTTAAGAAATATTTTCGTTAAAGTGTCCTTGCGTGGATATATACAAGAATTTATTAATCTTTCAGCTGAAAAAGATTAAAAAAAAATGAAATGAATTTCAAAAAACAAATAATAAATTTAAAAAGTAAGGAAAAGAATTAAGGAAACAATTTTTTTTTACATAATATTTTTTTTTTTTTTGAAAAATATAAAATTTAAAAAATTTTGAAAACAAATCTCTCCTTTTAATTATTGCAAATTTTTTTGGAATTGGAATTGGAAAAAAATCGCAAAATTAAAATACATAATATTTTTTTTCAAAAAATTAAAAATTACGAAAAACGATTTCAAAACATGAGAATTACAAAAAATAATGCTTAAAAATATTAAAATAATTTATTAAATATAGTGCTACTTAACTGCCTGAAATATTGCAGAAAAACTAAGTTACCAAAAAAAATTTCAAATACTCTTTTAAACTTTTAAAATCCAAAATATCAAAATTTAAAAAAAAAAATGCTCACTTCAACAAAACAACTTCACCAACGTCACTCCCTTGCCACAAAAAAAAACAAAATTTTTTTCCAGCAACACCTCATCAACTTGCTGAAACAATGCACGCGGTTGACAAGCGAGCGAGCGTCGAATGCGCGGCGTAACTTTGGTTTATAGCCGCAGCGAAAACAATTAAAATACTTAAATACAAGTATGTATGTTAAATATACTTACATACCTTTACTGTTTTCTGTGCAAAGTTGCAACTTTTGCTTTGTTGTTTGTTTGTTAATTTTTTATATTTTGCACTTCTGCGCGAACGTAAATATTTTAATGAGTTTCTCGTGTTTTAATATTTTTTTGTTTGGCGCAGCGCTGTTTGTTTTTGTAACGCCACCGCTGATAACTTCTCAAGTAGTCGTCAAATTAATTAAATAGTACTAAATTTTTGTATTTTTAGGGTCTCTTTTGTTTAATTCGAATTTATTTGTTTAGGTAATTTTATAAATATTTATTTTGGAGATTTTTGTTTGTTTAAATTGTTTTTTTGATTATTCGATTTTTTTAATTATTATTTTTTTTTTAATTAAATAGAACTAAATTTTTGTCTTTTGGGGTTGCTTTTGTTTAATTTTGCTGGGATTTGTTTAAATATTTTTATAAATATTTATTTTGGAAATATTTTGCTTTCTTTAATTATTTTTTTTTTATTTGTTTAATTTTATTTATTTTTAATTTATATTATTTTGCAATGCTTCTTTTCATTTATTTTTTGTACCTTCACTATTAACTTTATATTTAATTAAAATTTAATTATAATTATTTTTTTCTTAAATTACTTGTTTTTTCGATTTTTTTGGTTCATTTGAATTAATTTATTATACAATTTTTATAAATTTTTTATTGTATTTTATTAGTTTAAATATTTTATTTATTCGTTTTGGTAACATTTTTATTTTTGCGAATTTTTTTTTTCATTTGTTGTTATTTTTTTATATGATTTAATTTTTTATTCTGCTAAAATTGCAATTATTTATTGAAAACTTTTATTTAATTTTTCTTTTAACGTTTTAATTGACTTTTGTATATTTATAACATTTTTATTCATTTAGAGCTTTTATTTTTTCATTATTGTGCTTTTTTTGTTTAAGAAAAATTTTATTTATTTCTTTTTTAAATAAATATAACATTTTTATTTATTAAATTTAAAATTTTTTTTTTAATTTTTGATATATGTATTTTGTTTTTAATTTCATAATTTTTTAATGTTTATATTTATATAATTTAATTTTTTTTTAATTTTTTATGAATAAAGTTTTTCAACTGAATAAGAAAATTGGTTTTATTTTTATATTATTTTTTTTTTACTTTATTTTTTTATTTCAAATTTGTGTTTATTCATTCGAATTTAAAAGTTTTATTGTTTTATTTAAATTTTTTTAAGTTAATAAATAAAAATTTATGGATTTTTAATGTTTTTTTATCATTTTTAAAATTTCTAATATTATTTTTTAGGCTGTTTAATATTTTTCTCATATTTAAGACTTTTCCTGAATTATTTATTTTTAATATTCCTTTTTATTAAATTTTTTTATCTAAAAAAATTACATATTTTTATTTTTTCCAATAAAAAGACTTATTTAATTTTTTTTTATTATTTTTATTATATTATTTTTTAATTTTTATTTTTTTATCCAAAAATTTATTACATTATTTTTTTCACATAAATTAATTTATTTAATTTTTTTATTTCTGTTTTCATTATATTTTTACTCACAACTCTATTTTTCCATTTGCTTTTCCGTAAAAATTTATTTGTTTATGCGCAAATTTGCCAAGTTGGCAAATGATAGTCTCCTTCTGCTGCTGCCGCTGCTGCTGTCGCTACACCAATAAAGTTACCTTCGACAATTACTTAACTGCGTCAGCTCTATACTGTCATTAACGACAAATTTATTTCAGTAAACTTTTCACAAGATTCTGCAAATACGCGTGCTTTAGTTATATAGACACACACATACATATAACACAAGTGCGCTCGTGTGTGTGTGTGCATGTTTTTGTCACCCAAAGGCACCTCTTCACTTTTCACAAGTAGTTTCAGTATTTATTATTTGCCTGCGCAAACAAATCGCACGTCAAGTGTAAGTTTTTTTATGCGTGCGTATGTGTGTGTGTGTCTGTGCGTACCGCTGAGTGATACTTTAGCGAATTTATTTAGCTGTTAAAAAGCAAATCAGCGCGCTAATTCAACCGCCGCCGTGTCTTGAGCTGAGCAAACCTATCGACCATCGAGCAAAATCGCCGCACTCGCCAGCCGTACAGCCGTCGAGCCGTCTAATCCAGTTTCAGTGTGGCGCTTTTTCGCTTTTTCGTGCGCTCACTCGTAAAGTAAACAATTTTATGTCACCTTATAAATAATAACAACGCTAATGACCATGAAACGTTGTAATGAAGTGGCAAAAAGTGCGGCAGCCTAAGGATAGCAGTGCTTAAGTTAATTTATTGTTAATATTTTTTAAATGCCTTTTAAATAAATATCGAATTGCACACACATAAATTATTGTGTTTAAACAAATTAGAATTATATATTGACATAAAATGTTAGTTTTATTCACTGAATATGCATTTCTAATGCTTCCATTTGATTTATGGCAAACGCGCTGTGACAGTGTTAGTAATTGGCGTAGATAAAAATTATATTTATGTATATATACATATGTGGCAATATTTTACAGTGACGCAAGTCAAGTTAATTTAAGGAGAACGTATTTATTACTTCCAGACTCGTTGGTAGTTTTTGAAATGGTCAGTAACGGAAACTGCAAATTACAGTGAAATGCCGACGCTAAGTAGCCTTCATAGCCGTTTTTCTATGAGATCCGATGTCGACGGTTCCAACGACTTGTGGAGAAAAAGAAAAACTTCTGATCGATATCTCAAAAAGCGTCTAAATCAATTCGTTGAGTTCAATTTTCGATGACTCGTTCGAGCATTTGAATGGTAGCGTGATGTTTGGCTCCAAGGCCTGAATCGAAGCGGAATTGTCCGTATATACTTTGGTCTTTATATACCATAGGAAAAAGTCTAAGTGTGTGATATCACACGATCTTGGTAGCCAATCGACCGGCTCAAAACGTGATTATTTTCTACTTACCGAAGTGTTCTCAGTAAATCCATTGATTGATGCGATGTAAAGGAAATGGCTCCGTCTTGTTGAAACCAAATGCCGTTGATTCTACCGACATACAAATCACCTCAAACCGTTATTTTTTCTTGATGAAATGGCAGTTCTTAAATCTCTTCAGGTTTTTCTTCGTCCCAAATGCTATTGAAGAAAGTACTTCTTCACTCGTTATATTATTTTTCCTTGAGGTCTCCAAGGTTTCCTTTGGGTTGTTACAAACCTTTGTCGCAACTTGCTAAATTCTGCTTAAGGCCTACTATGAGTTCGTCTACCGTTAAATCTAACCGACCAGCTGTTTCTATGCGGTGGAACTTGCATCAAAAACATCTTGATTGATTGTGCACCTTTGAGCCTTTATATCTATGGTTCTTTGCCAGTCGATCCATATAACATATCAATATTAAGTAAGTCAGAGTCTAATCTGGCCAGACAGGCATTATTTCTACATACCTTAGTTATCACTAAATAACTCAGATCCCATGCTAGAATTTGTTCTCTGCAACACTTATGCGTGATAACTCGATTCTGTTAATATGCTCTTAAGTTTTTAATATCCCCTAATGGCTACTCTCAGTTTGATTCGTCACATAAGAAGATACACGTCTTAAAATCAATATGAAAGGACTTAGTTTTTGGCAAATATTGTAATAAATTATAGCATAATATATTTTTTGTAATATCAGTTGTCTTAATAACATTCCTTTTCTCCTTATATTACTTCATTAAAGTCTTCTCGCCTCATGAAATCAATATGAAAGGACTTTGTTTGTGTCAACTATTGTAATAATAATATTTTTTTTTAATACCAGTTGCCTCAAAAAATGCGTCTAATAGTAATATTTTTCACAGTTGACTCCAGTAAGACGACACAGTATCTGTTTTTAGAGATATCTACTTAATCAAAGTCTTCATGTTTTTTCCTTCAAAGATTGTGCGATATTTGTCATCTTTCTTTGAAACATTTAAGATTGTGCTGTTTGTGAAACCTTTTTCTAAAGCTTTCCAGATTATGTAACATATATGAAATACGTCTCTAAAATCTTCAGAATTGTGTGATGTGTGGAATCTTGCTTTGAAGGGTTTTAGATTTTATGATTTGTTGATTTTTTCTCCAAAGATTTCAAGGTTGTGTGACTTCTGAAATCTGTATCCAAAACTCCCAAGCTTATAAAACACGTGGAGACCTTAGATTTTGCAGTTTATGAAATGTTAGTTGAATGTTTTCAAGTTTATGTGATTTTTAGTGCACCAGAAGGGGTCTCTCTTCCTCTCGCTCACTCAATTACGTGATTATAAGTGCCTCTCAAGCTTATATGATATGTGAAAGCCTCAGATTTTGTGATTTAAGGAATATTTGCTGACAGTTTTCAAGTTTATCTGATTTTTAGATACGTCTAATTGATGAGGGTTTATGCATTTGGAGTCTTTATCCCTCTCTCTCACTCAATTACGTGATTATAAGTGTTTTTTTGTTGGAGAATAATGACATTATAAGACTAAGCTTAGCTTCTCCAATATCATCACGTTATGCTTGATGAACTTAAAGTTCGTCTGCCTACCTAGTTTCGATATCTAAGAGAAATACTCGCCTTTAAGCACATAATTTTAAGACATACTAGGCACAAAATTGTATGCATAGTACCTGATTCTACCACTAACAGTATACCGTCACCTGAAATGCAAAAAAAAAAAATCCATAAAAAAAGTCGAAATTAAATTTTTTATTGCTCACGGTGCACTAGATCGCTATACATATATGTAACATAAAATTTTTAGCTTCCGCTGTCAGATATAACCTATATATAACTCATATATAACCATTTTCTAACCAAAACTAAAATTTTTTTCAACATGAGTGGTTTCTATTATATCGTTTTTCCATCGCCTACCAACTTATTACATTTTAGGTGAAACAAAATTTGAGTTTTGGTTATGAAATGGTTATATATTGGTTATCATACGCTCATATTGAAACAAAATTAGAGTTTACGTTATAAAATTGTTACCTATTGGTTATTATATCTGAAAACGATTTAAAATTTTTTTTCATGATACGTTGATTGCAGTTTACGTGACGATATGGAATATATGTACTATATGTCTCTTATCCAGACCAATACCGTCGAATTCAACATATACAAGTTCTGCTTACATAATCGATTACTTTCTTTGTTTATAAACAAATTATTAAGCATTATATTAATTCTATACAATCTCATATACCTAATTTGTATGTTTATATATATATAGTTTCCGTATATATACTTCTATATATAATATATTCCGACGTCATTTCTTCTCCCGAAATTTCGAAATTTCCAGCAAGTCTCTTAAACGCAAGCAAACAAGTTTATTTTAATTAAAAGATTGTCACTGATTTTAATTATATAAAAAATAAGCAGAAGAAGAAGCACAAAATACAAATTGGCTTATAAATTGCTTATCAATTATTGCTTGCATATACATACATATGTATGTATGTATTTTATTGCTTACAAATTTTTACGAGCCTCGCAAATTTAATGAATTTCTTGAATACCGCGAAAAAGTTTCCGATACTTAGGCGTAACCTCACCTTAACGGTATTTTATTTATTTAATTTTTTGAGTATTATTTTTTTTACCCATAATTTTTACTCGTTCTGCTAATGAAGTGTTGATAAGCTGTAATTTGCATACAAGCCATTTGCGTATATCTCCGATACTCCGATAACCAATAATATTTTTATTATCCTACATAACTTAAAAATATTAATTATTGCGCAAAATTAACGGCATTGGCTGTTAACTGGTTGTTGCGGTCAATCAAACAGGCATCAAATTACAGATTTTTGCGAACATAATTTTTTATTGGAGGATAGGTGCACTTGTTGTTGCAATGGCTATATAAATTTATATGTGTTTATGTGTTAACTATAGCTGAAATTTACCGTTACAACAGTTACAGTTATGAATTAAAAATTTTTGTTGAATAATTTTATAAAATTATCTGTTATACTTGCAGACTAGATTTATGTATTTTTTCTTCTATATTGAACGCCTCAGTAGAAAATTTTGTAGAAAACGAAGCATTCAGGTTTGGTCTTTAATTCCATGATAGAAGTGTTCCCACTTGTTTTGTTTGTGTTTTAGGGGTACACTACTCACATAGGATGACGATCTCCATATGCTACGACGGCATTTTAAACCCTCCTACAGTCTAAAAAAAAAATACTGAATAACTTTTTGAGTGTCTTACGAACTAAATTCGTCGACTAAAGTTCTTAGAATTGCGGCGTAGGTTCGAAAAAATCTTATTTTAAATTAAAATCGACTTCAGTTTGGTCGAAACCCCCTAAAATTTGTAGTGTGGCGAATCGAACAAGCAACTCGCATACACCAAACTAACTAGATTATTGAAATTAAGCTGAAAAACCAAAAGGTTAGAACATTTTAGGAAGGTATTCTTACAATAACTTATATTGAAGTTTATAACAATTTATACCAGTTTTTAAGCGACTTTCCATTATGAATATATATGCATATAAAGAAATCACTGTTGTGGGTTTACAAAATCCAGCATAGGTTCCAAAAAATCTGATTTTGAATTAAAGTCGGTTTCAGTTTAGTGAAAACCAGCTAAAATTTATAGTGTGGCGAATCGAATAAGCAACTCGTTTATAACAAACAAACTAGAATAATCAAGTTGAGCTGAAAAAGCAAGTGCATTTTAAGGAGGTATTCTTATAATAATTAATATTCAGGTTTATAACAATTTATACCAGATTTAAGCGAGTTTCCAAAAAAGTACATGTGTATATAAAAAAAAACATCCTTTTGAATGCAAAAAATCCGGCGTAGGTTCCAAAAAATCTTATTTTAAATCAAGTGCGACTTCCGTTCGGTCAAAATCACCAAAAATTTGTAATGTGGCGAAACGAATAAGCAACCCATATAGTCCAAACAAACTGGCATATTCAAATTGAGCTGAAAAAGCAAGTGATTACAACATTTTGGGGAGGTATTCTTATACATTCTAATACTAAATATTACTAAAGGCAGTAACGGACACAGAATTGGTTTTTGGGGGATTTTCTTTCGAACATCTCTTTTTTTAACAATGAAAATTCTTAAAAAAAATATTTTTAGTATTGCTGTTGCTAAGTAAATTCTTTGAATTTGAATTAGAAACTCCGATTGGCACTTAAACTCCTACACCCCTTAACTCCGCCACTGTCTACAGAGCTCTATTGTTCCCTATTTTGATCAAAACACAGCGCTCAAACATGGCGTATAGAGAATTGGCGCATCAAAGGTATCTATTATGACTAGTCTTTATTGCCAGTATTTTTTAAACCGAAATCGTTAAGTTTCCAAAAACAAGCGGCGCCTAAACTAATGCGAATGATAAGTGTATGCGATTTTATGTTTGCGAATACTGATAACTTTTTACGACTTTCCTATGAATAGCCGCACAGTAACATATTAGCGCGCATCCTAGACTTTGTATTGGAACAGACAGTCACTGGAAAGCATACTAATTGAGTTGTTGCTGCAGTCGTAAAATTATAAATTACTTTATAATTAGGAGTAAATTATTATAAAGCGCATTATTGGCGCTGGAATTCAAATAACCGTTAAACAAAGTTGACACTTTTTATGGAGACAAATTTTCACGCTACTAAAAAGGCTTGTTCGACAACATAATTTTGCAAAGGTTAAGCCAAACAAGTGGAAGCACACATACATATATACAATGGATAATGAATACATATGCATAAATATATGTATATTCATATAAGTATATAGATATATACAATTTGATTGCAACCCAAACCGGTTCTATAAATTAACCCGCTGATTAACTGATTAACTAATTGATTGAGTATATGTAATAAAATGGTTGACAGTGTTGATTGCAAGCAAAATGGTGGTGATTTTGCAAATGTTGCAAGTTGAAAAAGACTAACTGCAAGCGATATGGAAATTTTGTAAAACATATGTACATATATGTACATATTCGGTATATGCATACATACACACGTATGTATGTTAATGTACTGTGTAGGTATGTACATAATAGGCGCAACTACTATATAAAAGGAAAAAAATGGTTTTTGGGCTCATTTAGTATTACAAAATTTAAATATAGTACTTTTATCTCTAATTTTCAAATAATCCAGATTTTCTATATTTAATAATTTGATTTCTACTTTGATATCTAAAAAATAAATCAACTAATACTCCATATCCAAAACATTAACCAAAATGTGTAGAGTTGATCCGTAAGAGATACTGAGATCCTCTCCTATTTTGCCTACCCCCCTTTGCGACCTCTCCTCGACATCGTTTTTTTCAAAAGATGCAGCTATTTTTGTAGCAGTCTAGTACTTGGACGCTTCATACGCAAAATATTAACCAAAACGTGTAGAATTGATCCATAAGATATATTGGGATTTTCTGGTATTTTGTTCATTCCTTTTGCGAGCTCTACTCAACATCGTTTTTGAAAAGATTGAGGTATTTTGGTAGCAGTCCGATACTTACACGCTTCATCCCCAAAACTATACCCAAAACATTAACCAAAATGTGTAGAGTAGATCCATAAGAGATACTGAGATCATCAGCTATTTCTATAATACCGACAGAACGATATTCAAGAATTGTTTCTTTAACTTTTGAATGTTATTGTCATTAACAGCCATGGACGGACGACTCGCATGAGGCAAGTTTTCGATGACTACACGACTTTACGACCTATTCTATTCAAATACTCGTTTTCGGCAACATTTTCGACGATTCCGTAGTCATTATACCATTGGAAGCCATTAAATGTTAATTTTTATTGTACAATGTCGGTTAAGAAATTGGTAATCACTTTAAGAATGGTAGTAAGTAAGTAGATTATGCTAGTTGGGAGTAAGGGTGGGAGAGACTTCTATTAGCAATCTCCAAATATTCAGCATGAAAATCTTAAACTAATATAAACTGAAAACGAAAAGAATTTATGACGAAAAGAAACTACTTACAGCTAACTCTTAAACTGAAGATAGTCGAATTCGATTCACCATTGATCTACTAGTCATATTTGTTGCTGTATTATTATTTTCATAAAATGCATATTAGAAAGCAACAATAATATAAGACAATAGGAGAGATATTCATCAATCTTTCAGCTCAACATGGCTACACAATTTTTTTTGTTTTATACCAGTTTTTTTTATTTTATACCAGTTTGTTCGATTCTCCAATAGTATGTAGATTATTTTATTAAAGCATAATTAAATTAAAAAGAGTTAATATTAAAGTAGCAAGGCACTTTTATAGCGACTACATTTGTTTTTCACCATTGATGTACTAGCCATAAACACATATTTGATGCAGTATCCTTTTCATAAAATGCATATTAGAAAGCAACAATAATATAAGACAATAAGGGAAATATTCATCACTCTTTCAGCTTAACATGGTACCAATTTTAGTGATTTATACCAGTTTTTTTAATTTTATACCAGTTTGTTCGATTCGCCAATCTTATGTAGATTTTTTATTAAAGCATAACTAAATTAAATAGTGCAAATGTTAAAATACCCAGCCAGCTTTTTAGCGACTATATCTGTTTTTGCTCATATTCACGCATAAATCAATTCAAGTCGCATTTGCATTTCTTTTTTTTTATTAATATTTCATTAAATTTTTGCATATTTCTGCATTTGTTGCTTGTATTCAGCAGCTGAAATTAATTTGCCATAAATTAGTGGAAATAATTGCTATGTCTGTGAAACAAACTAACCAATTTAACTAATTAGTGCAAACGCTACTCTTCACAATCGAATACAAATTATCGTTAATCAAATTATTGGCAACCGCGGTGAAAGAAACAGGTGTAGGCATTTGCATATAAATATGAAAAATATTCGCATACTCATCTACATCCATATAGATTTGTATGTACTTATGTGCTCGTATGCTATGTTATCGTCATTATCACATGTGGAGCATAGATAAGTGATGAGCCAATCAATTAAAAAACTAAGTCACTTTTTACACGTTGCCTTTTTATTTTATTTTTTTAATTCACATATTTTTATGAATTTTTTGAAATTTTGTCATCGTTGCTAAGCGATTTTGGGTAAAAAAAGGGACTGAAAGTATGAGGTTTGTATGTATAATAGATAGACAATTTAGAGCGTGGAAAATTTTTATTAAATCGAAAATATTTTTACTCTACTTCATTTAAAGATAAGGCAATATTGCGAATCTCTTGTAAGGTAGCAACACAATTTTTGAAAAACACTAGAAATAATTCCTTAATATTGAAACAATCGCAGCCAATTTCATTTGACATTCCTATGACCTTTTATCCTTCAAAAATGGCACATAAAAATTTGTTTACAGCTTGCCCTTATTCTCACTAGAGACTTATACATTAGATTATTCGTTTAAGAGACTTAGAAAATCACAATTAAATTCACTTGACGAAATGTAGAAGAAAGTGTTTCATATTGTTTGATCGTCCTCCTCAAAGTAATGCAAGCGACTAAAACTAAATTTCAACTGAATTGTAGCTTCTTTTGCAGTTATATAACTGTAAAATGCAACTTTAAATACAGCAAACTGCTGAAAGTGATTCGAAGAATGAATGAAATTCTGATGTTAACTCTTTAACGATCTCTTAATTTTGGTGTATCGAACAAACAACTGGTATAAGTCTGTTAAACTGGTATAATAATCACCTCAAAACGGTATATCACTCCTACTGCATTCAACTAACGCTATCTAAGATTTCGTGAATCGAACAAACAACTGGTATAAGTTTGATATACTGGTATAATAATATTTAGAGAAAATAGAAAAAAGTGATACTAGTTAAAATAAGAATAAAATGTAAAAGAGAGCTAAACAACATTTTATAAAGCTTGGAGAATCGAACAAATAACTGGTATAAACAATAGAATAGTAATAGGATTGTGCTAGAATAGTAAGATAATAAGCCACTTAAAGGAGGTATATCTCTTATATTGAACGCAACCAAAAATCTCTAAGTTTTGGTTAAGCGAACAAACAGCTGGTATAAGTCTCTTATACAGGCATAATCACATTTATGTAGGTAGAATAGAAAAATTGTACCAATTTAAAGAATTAATTCGCTTGAATGGACTTAAATAACACTTCACGCTTTGGCGAATCGAATAAAAAAACTGGTATAAATCAAATAGACTGGTCTAATAGGATGGTGATGGATCAGAAAGATAATATTTCATTTTAAAAACATCTTAGAATGCATTTAACACACACTCTTTAAGGTTTGGTGAATCGAGTAAAACTGGTATAAGCCAAGTGATATACTATAATTGAGCTGGTATAAGAAAAGCTTACACAACTTTAAAGAACAAAATTTCTTTTGTTAAATTCAGCTATATAACTCTCTAGTTGCTCTCATTTGTAGACTTTTTGATCCGAAAGCTGAAGCATAGCGAGTAGAGAGGTAGCGAATCGAATACGACTTCGAAAATTGAATAAATAAATTTTTTAATATTTATTTGTTTTTATAAATTTTGGTCCTTAAGCTCACTAATTTCTAATCCCACACATAGCACTTGGAATTTATGGCTGCTCAGTAGTTTGTTTATATCAATTTTATATTTTCCAGCACAAATCCATCATAAATGCTGCTAAGTGGCGCTACCCAAACATTTATACCAGCTCCACTAATTAGAGCGCACACATATAAAGCCGTCATATAAATCCACTCAAAAGTATCTTGCTTTCTACCTTTACTTCACTTAAATTCCACGCTTATCTCACAGCGCGCAGCTGCACCCACAAACCTACTAGAATCGCCTGCAGATGACATATAGGCTAAATGTTCATATGTATGTATGTGTGCAGGTAGCAATAAATATTTAACTCAAATTAACTATACACCAGCAGCGAGCGGCCAAAAAGGTATGCAAATACTTGAAAAGTGTTGGACTCTCAGGAATTTATGATTTGCACACGAAAATCTCAATCAGTGCAAAAAAAAGTCAACAACAGCAGCAACAACAAAAACAATAGGTATACAAATCAAAAGAATGTTGGCACAAAAGTCAACTTAAGTCTAAAAACAAAATAATATGCTTAGCTATTGAAGCAGATTTTTCTCACAGCCACACACGCACACACCCACAATTATAGCTATAAAACACCACTAATGTGTGCGTGTGTGTGTGTGTTTCCTTTCACATTTTAATCAGCACACATCTGTCAGCTGGAGATCGTATTCAAGCGCGGCTGTTCGTGGGCACTCGATTTCATTGTCGCTGCTGTTCCCAGCGCAAATCGCCATGTCACACCGGATGTGCAAAATCTTTGTGGCTCATAAACAAAACTACTCAATAGAACACCCTCACACTCAGTTATTTGTATATGTTCATGTGTATTATATACATACATACATATTTACGAACTGCGTTGTTTAAGGCGCATAAATAAACCTAAATATTTACCTGTGGCCAATTTGAATGCCATACATTTTTTTGTCACATTTTAGTGTCTTTATTTTTTTTTTGTCTCTTCTGCTGATCCCTGTGTCGTCTTTGTGTTCTTTTTTTTGCTGTTTTCTTACCTCAAATACTTTACCTGATTATGCGGCGATAATGTTTGCCTAGCTGGCTGGCGTTACCCTTCCGTTTGGCATGACATTTTTCGTTTTCAAATTTATTCTGCCAAAATTTCGTAAAAGTAACAAAGTGGAAAGTATTTGAGTACTCATATATATATAAATGTAAACATTTTTTTATGCCAGTCTCATATTTAATTAGACCAGCTTATAAAATGTATACCAGTTGTTTATTCGATTCGTCACTTTACGTTTTCCTTTCTCTTTTCTCCTTCCACCTTTTTTTCTTTTCTTGCTTAAATATGCCAGTGGATCAAATTTTTTACCAACTGTTTGTTCGATTCGTCACTTCTTCTTCTGGTATATCCCAGCTCTGCTCAGTTCTCAGAAAATTAAGAATGAAATCTACAACTAAGTTACATTAGTAGTTCAGTTTCCAATACAGTATAGTAAATGGGCAAATTTTTTTAAATTTTTTAAATTAATTTTTCAATTGATTTAGCTTCTTTTTATTCCTCTCAAGACTATTATACCAGTTCATATGACTTATACGCGATTTTTTAAATTTTTGTTGTAAAGAACAAACGAGTTCTTGAGATGACTTTTTATGTATAATAACACAGAAAGATAAATACGACTGTTGAATCAATATTTTAATTAGTGAAAAGGAGAAAAAGAAATCAATACTTAATTTAGTGCAAAGGATTTTGTAAACTGATTGAAATTTCATCTATATGCAACAATTTATGGTGTGTGATGTAATTATTTGCAGGATATTACTTTTTAAGCTGCTTACTTTTCAAATAAACCCGCTAAAAGTTTCCGAGCTGCTTTTTTACAAACATTTTACTATTTTAGCGAGTGTTCTTTTGGGGCTCGCTTACAAAATATTGAAGCTGATGCTGTTATATATGAATAGCAATACTCAATTACTGTAAAAGAGTAAATATTTACCCGTTATAGACGGTAACTTGCAAAAAAGTTGGTCTTAGTATACGAAGAGTCTCAAAAATCGTTTACTATTTACAGAATATTACTTTTGAAGTTGCTTTCTTTATAAATAAGCTCGCTTAAATTCGCCGAGATGCTGCTTTACATGCATTTTACTCTTTTAGCGAGTGTTCTTTTGAGGTTAGCTTACAAAATTTTGAAGCGGAGGCTGTTATATATAAATGTGAATACTCAATTGTAGTAAAATAGTAGCTCTTTACCAGTTATAGACTGTAATTTGCGGAAAGAGAGAGTCTTAGTATAAGTAGAGTATTTTGAAAGCTTTATCATACCGATTTACTGAAAATTTTAGTACTTTGAGCATAGCGAGACAAGTACTACTGATATATTGGCATACTCCTACCAAAATTCTCAAAGCGTTCTCATAAATATTTCACTAAAAGAACGATTCTCAAACATAAATCATGTATTTTTTCTGTTTTTCTTTCCAACACTCATTAACTGCGGCAAATAAAAAAAGCGTGGCATTTATTGCCAGTATTTGTGGCATGCAACACTGCAGCACAGTGACACCAATGCCGTGCCCAATTGCGTGACAGGCGCACTGAGTGCCACACTCAAACATGCAAATGCACAAAAATACGAAATTATTCATTGGGGCACAAGGCGGCCGCCATTGTGGTCATTGTTGTGTAGCATGCCGCCACTGTGGCATTAAATTGGCCAACCAACCCAAACGCGGCTGACGTTGCATGTCGCTTGCATGTAGCGCGGCATATTGCGGCACATAAAGCGGCGCGAGGAACGCCATATTGTCGGCACGTTTAAAGTCAAAACGTCAGCGCGGCGCTTTTTTGCTGTTGTTTTTATTTTTAAAAATATTTTTGCTGATTTTTATTTTTGCTTGCAATTGTAGTTTTCCTTTGAACTTTTTTTATATTTTTGTATTATTTTTATTTTGAATTTTATTTTCAATTTATTTTTAAAACGCTTGCTGCCACAACCGAGCCTGACAGTTGATGGCCGCGCTGACTACTGGTGTTACTGCGGCCTCCTTTTTGCCTGCCGCGGCGCGTATTAGGCACAGCGTTTTGCACCTGAGCGCATGCAACATGCATGAGCCGCATATGCAAAATACACAAACACATACAGCGACATAACTGTAAATTTATGAGTTCACGTGCTTGTGTGTAGGTGCGCCGTTGACGTTTGCACCCGCGACCGCAGCGCAAAGGGTCATAACGCACAGCGGGCGTTCGGCGTGTGTGCTCCCAGGACGCTGCTGCTCATTTGCGCGCGCCAACCGTTAGCCGGTTGGTGGAGTGCGATTGCCGGCACGGTCGTCTGCTTGGTCCCGCGGGAATGCGCCGCTTAATGAGCGCGTAGCGGCATTCACACGCGATAAACGGGCGTGGCGCTCATTATGGAAATAGTTATGTATTTTTCTATGCATGTATGTGTGTGTATGTGTGTAACTATGCGGTAGACTAAATAAATATCACATGACCGCAAAGTTAGCAAACGCCGCGCGCTTTAGTAGAAAAGGTGCAAGCGGCGCTTACCAATACAACCACTAGTATTGATATGCATGTGTGTGTGTTTGTTTGTATATCTGTGTGTGCTTTTGATTAATAAAAGCGCGTGCCTGTATGTGTTCTACTGCCAATAAGTGCACCCAAAAGGCAATATTTAACTATAAATAACACAGCTCACGCCACTCATATATCGTAACCTGCCTTAGCGTTGCTGCGCTTTATGTTCAAGCGTGTTCTTGTTGTAATTGTGCACTTTTTGAAATTTAATATCTTTCTGCCACACATTGTATGTATAAGTGTGTGTGTAAGCGTTGTCAAAACTTGCACTTTTGATAAATAACTACTCCTTTGGCGCTTGCTTATATGTATATATAACTTGTTGTTGTTGTTGCAGCATATTTTGTTGCGCTGTTGGCTGTTGGCGGTAGCCAAAACGCTGACAAGCGCTGACACTTGCCAAGACAAGCTGCCAGCTGAGAAAACATATCGCTTGGCAAATGTCGGCGAGATAAAGTGTGGATTTGAGCGTGTGATAAGGAAAGCTGCGCTGAGCTGGAAATATGTTTAAAAAAATTTACAAAAATAGCAAAAACAATACGTGAATATGTATGTATATATAGACATTTAAATAAATTAAAATTATGTAAAAATAAATGAAGTAATTTGCGATAAAAATATATTAAAAAAAACTGAATTTAAAATAAATTCAAGAAATTTAAAAAATAAAATGAAAATAGATTGGATTAATTAAAATTAATTCATTTAAGTGAAATTAAATCAAATATAAATTATAAAAAAAAATAAATAATATAAAATTATATAAAAAAATATTTTCAATTATTAATTAATAAAATTAATAATTTTTAATTATTAATTATTAATTAAAAAATTAATAAAATTATACAAACTCGTATAAAATTAATTAAAATATAATTTTTTAAATAAAATAATATAAAACGCGATAAAAAAGTAATTAAATAGTAAACATAAATCGTATTACGTAGCTACATGGGTTTTTTGAGTAAAAACAGTCTTTTTTCAACAATTTTTTTTTAATATTTTTTTTTTTCATATTTAAAAAATTAAATATTTTATTGGAATTTTTTATTATTACAAACATACACTATTAACAAAGAAATTCTGAAATTTTTGGAAAATAAATTTTAAACTCGGTCATTGCGACGCCATTTCCCATGACACCGTGGAAAAAGATAAGCGATCGTTGGCAGAATAACTCCTTACGGGATCATCTAAACTAAAAAAATACGTGATTTAGTTAAAATTTTAACTTAGAATTCGTCCAAATTCAAGAACAAAAACTGAAAATTGGATTTTTGGCAGACTTTTTTTTACAAAAAAATTAAAATGTCAGTGATTTTTTTTTAAATAGTTGTCATCGAAAAAAGATCCCTCGTCCAAGCCTTTAAGAATTATATCTCAAAGACCTGTGTAAGATCTCATGAAAATCGGTTGAGCAGTTCTCGAGAAATCTGGCCAACCGACTTCAAAAACACAGTTTCTACAAAAAACGCATTAAAGACGGCGCCTGGCTAGCCTCGAGCGCACAAGCTGTCAAGGTATACAACCTCCGAAACTATTACTCAAGTCAACTTGAAATTTTAGGTCAATATTCTAGAGATACTGAGAATTTAATAAGACAATAAAAAAATTCGTTTTTTTAAACCCTTGCAACCTCTTAAAGAACTTGATTTTGATCGTTCAGTTTGTATGGCAGCTATGTGCTATAGTGAGTCGATATCAACGGGCTTTGAAAGGAGTTTTTTGCCTTTCTAGAGACCGAAATTCTAAATTTTAGCACATCCTATAGAAAACAGTGCATTCACGTACACATATGCACATATACATACATACATACATGCATATATAAATATTTTTCACTGCACTCATAATACCTACTAA
>NC_064303.1:92722295-92778956 GCF_023373825.1 Bactrocera dorsalis
AACTGCTCATGAACCCGCGACCTGTCTAAAAGTCAGTTAGAGGTCTTACTTTTATTGCAGTTATGATTTCTAAATATATACTAATACATATGTATAGTAGTATAGTAGTAGTATGTATATACATACATATGTATAGAAATAATTTTATGACATAAATTGGGCGCAAGTTACACATGAAAGGGCAGCAGCCGGCACAGAATTTAATAAAGTAATGTACCATATACTATATACATACATATGCATGTATGTATGCATGTATCAACAACACTTTTTATACATCTTTCCTCTGTATTGTGAACGAATGCAATTTGATAATTTTATCACAATTTTTTCATGAGAACTTAAAAAGAATGAAAACACAGATCAAAATAAGAGCATAGCTTAGAGTTTGTTCCACAAAAAAAAAGAAATCAGAAAAACTAATAAAAATCTCAAAAAAGCATCATGTCAAAGGTCGCGTGTAAACTACAAGCGACAGTGAGTTTTAATTAAACGGCTGAGCGCAAGGTCTTTCATTACATATATAGAACAAAATAAAGAAAGTATAAAAAATAAAAAAAATATACATGAACAAAGAAAGTCTAAATAATATTAAAAACAAGCAAGGGTTTAAAAAACACGGCGAGTGAACAAAATAAAAAAAGCAAAAAGATTACAACAACAAATAAATCAAGAAAAAAGTGTTTAAGTTCTAAGCCGATTGAGGGTATGTTTCTAAAGACGCTGCTCAACTTATACAAATTTGTTGTTGGGAAATCTGTTTAGGACCGGTTTGTCATATCGATGCCGACACTTGAGAAAAAAAATATAAAAAATTGGAAAAAAGTAGGGAAATAGGAAAAATTGGTATATTTGTATGCACTCGTATATGGGAAAACTATAACGATTAAATGGATGGGAAAATCGTTTTTTGATGCAAACATATTTACATATATATATGTATGTATAAAGAGAGAGAAACATGGTTTTAGCGACGGAAGCTGTTACGGATGCTGATAACTTTTTTTTCTGATTTTTTTTGTGTTTTTCTACTTTTTTCTCACATCAGTTGAAAATGAGAACCGGTTTACAAAATTTTCAATCTTCTCAAAATAAAGGGCATTATATGTATATATGTATATAATATGTACAGTTTTAAAATATTTGTGTTTAAAAGAAATTTTAATTAATATGTGAAATATTTTTGAATAATTTTTAATTAAATAAATTGAATTAAATTAATTTAAATAAAAATTTGAAATAATTTTAAATTTAATAAAATGAAATAAAATAAAAATAAAATAAAAATAAAATAAAAATAAAATAAAAAATAATTTATTGCATATTATTTTCTAGAAAAAAAAAAATAAAATAATGTTAAATTATGAATATATTTAATAGAAAATATTTGTAAAAAATTGTAAAAAATATTTATATATTTAATAAAACGTATCAAACATTTTTTTTTAATTTTAAAAATTTTGAAATTATTGAATAAAATTTCAATTTCAAAAAACTGCAATTTTTGAATATAAGGATACTGAATTTACTTTATTTATTAATTAAAACAACAAAAAAAAAACAAATTTATAATAAGCAAATAAAAATATTTTATAAAAAAATAAACAAAATTTTAAATAAAAAAAATTATTTTTTTTTAAGTAAATTCTTAAATGTAAAAGAAAATCATTTATTAGGGAAAATAAGATCATTTTGTGTAACAGTTAAAAAAAATAAAAAAATTTTATTAAAAAAAATTATTAAATTTTAACGGAAACCACTTATTAAATAAAAAAATATTTATCAGTAAGTTTTTAAATTTTAAAGAAAATCATTTGTTAGGGAAAATAAAATCGTTTTGTATAACAAAAAATTTGTAAAAAATTAAAAAAAAAGTTAAACAAAAAATTAATACAAATTTTAACGGAAATAGTTTATTAAGGAAAATGAGATAATTTTGTGTAAAAAAAAAAATAATAATAAAAATTTAGTAAATTTTAACGGAAATCATTTATTAAATAAAAAAATATTTGTCACTAAATTTTTACATTTTAATGAAAATTGGGGAAAATGAGATCATTTTGTGTATTAAAAATTTTCATAATTTTTTGTTTGTTTGTAAAAACAACAAAATTAAAGTGCAGCTTTTATACAAATGAAATAGAAAAATAAAAAAAGATAGAAAATAATTTTTAATATACATACATACATATAAATTCAAAATATATTTCTTTATTGTTAAAATAAATATTTTGTTTTAAAGGCAGATATACATAACTATCTAAAAAGGTTTCTTATATTTTAATTTTTCTTCCATTCTCGCCCTCTAAATTCCTTTACCCCTCCTGCTCTCAAAAACTGAAGTCACTTTTAAGTGGCGCTTAGGTAATTCAACACCACTTCTACTCACACACATACAAACATACTTATATACTTTATGTCGCGCCAGCAATGTCTAGCCACAATTACTCATCGCATACATTACACGCTTGTATATTTAAAAATCTTCATAGTGACACGTGAAATTGAGTTGTAAGACATTTTGAATGCGCAGCAAAGCCAGCAAATGTCCATCAAGCGCCACTTCAAGACGCGCACACCACTTGAGTTGCCAAATGTTGCATCATATTGCGACATAGAATTACTTACACGCAGTCAAAAAGGCGAGGGGAAGCAGAAGTAAGTGTAGAACGAATGTAGAGCAGTAAGAAGGTGTGTACGAACATGTGTTTGTATGTTTATGATGTTTTATATATGTATGTATGTATATATATAGTATTGTATGTATGTATATATGTATACATATATAATAGTCTATTTAAGTGTGTCACATGCCACTTGCGTTGTGGAAGGTACTTCAAAAGTCAAAGTACTTATGTGGAAGATATATTTTTCTCTTATGTATATGTATGTATGTATGTATACATGTGCATATATATACATATGTATATATATTTAATACTCTAGGGACCACCTATATAATAGTCAAAATTTCGCTGACCTTTGAAGTTATGTCATTTAGACATTGATTGAAGTGGGAGCAAGCGCTGGCTGACGCTATATGGCAGCTAACTGAGACTGGGAGTATATATATACTTGCAGGATGAGTAAATATATATTTATTCAACTAGGTGATTGATTTTTAGTCAATAAAAAATTAATTTCCGCCCTCGGGATACCACAATAGGCCAATTTTATGCAAATAACTTAAACTTCAAAATCCTAACCTCAAAAAAAAATTTCGAAAAATATAATATTTTTATCACCGAAAGTTTCGTAAAAATTATAATGAAATTATTTAAACGAATTTCCCCTAAAAAAGTAATAATTATAAATCAATAAGCCATTTTCATGTCAAAACCTTAAACCTCAAAATCCTAACCTCAAAAATCTAACCTCAAAAAAATTTCAAAAATTGCTCTGAAATAAAATAATAAAAATTTCTTTAAAAAAGTAATGATTACTCATCAATAAACCATTTTTGCGTCAAAAACTTAAGACTCAAAATCCTGACCTCAAAAATCTAACCTGAAAAAAATTTCAAAAATTGCTTTGAAATTAAATAATCGAAATTCCCTTTAAAAAAGTAATAATTATACATCAATAAGCCAATTTTATGCAAAAAACTTAAACTTCAAAATCCTAACCTGAAAAAAAAATTCGAAAAAATGTATTTCTTGTCATCACCGGAAGTTTCGTAAAAAATGGCAATGAAATTAGATAATCAAAACTTCAATCAAAAAAAGTATTTTGAATGAAACCACCGTCCACAAACTCTTCAACACACGCTCTCACTTGCATACACATCACCAGCTCGTTTGGTCTGCTCACCACCAGCCACTCCTTCTGTCAACAAACAACAAAACCAGCGGCGCAGCTGACGCGCCTACTCTTTCATTGTGGTCCCGCGGCGCTGTCACCATTAATCCCTACACCAATAACTTAACAAATTCGGAAATTGACTCGCCGCAATTCGTTGCGCCTCGCCTCTTTTTGGTCGTGCGTTATCCGCGCCGAGCGCAGCGGGTGATTTTTCATTCATAACTTGGTTTGGGACGACGCGCGTAAGACACGATCGCCATGTCGTCAAGTGGTATTTTAAGGTTAGCTCATCTTACCGCCGCGCTGAGGGGCGTCTACTACACACAGCAGTGGCCGTCGCCACTAGCTGGAAGACACTATATCATGTCAGTTATGTCTTCATATGTGTGCGCTTGTAGATTTCTCTCGCATTTCACATAAGGTGGCGCAAAACAATTAACCGAAATACGCCGCCGTCCAGCCTACAGCTACCTAAAAATCACGCACTTCTGCTTTTTCTATTCTTCTTCTTTTTCTACTGCTTACCTGTGCGCGTCGGCAGGACTTCTATGCATGCGAACTGTCTAATAACCGCATATCCGCATTAAACTAGCAACTAATTTCTATTAATATTTATTTACATTGTTGAAATATTCCTGCAGACAGGCGGCGCTGCTCTTGCGAACATATACGAGTATGTACGACTGTGTTTGTTGCTGCGTTTCGCCTTTTCGACGCGTCGTCTTACTTGCCTTTGAGATCCTTTTTGGTTCATATTACTAGCTTTGTTGTCTTCTTAACGTTGTTTGCCAACAGTCAATCTGCAGCGCGCTTGCTTTCTCTGTCTTCACTTCTCTTTCCCTTCATACTTCTCCTTCTCTTTTGCTTACTCAGTCATGGTTTACCATGTGATTTCCTTATTTCTTCCATTTAGTTGTTTGGGTCTGCTTATATTTATTTATATAGGTACTCATTATAATGGTAATAGGCATTTTATGACCCACTCATAAATACTTGACGTCGTAATTAGACGTGTCTATGCGCCTAAGTAGTTGACCAGGTGTCGCGCCGCTTCACTGCTGTGTTATGACTTATTGGCTGGTGGCGCAGGTAGACGGCGGAAATATTTACAGTGCCAGTAACTATGTATGTTGGACTAAAGAGTTAAGCATTTGTGTAATCGCTGCTTACTTGAACCTCGGTTAATTGCTTTCCGGCTCTTGGAGTCTGCGAGTTTATTATTGATTCCCATTTGCTTATGATAAATAGACGAGGCTTGCGCCGGGACCTTAGGTCTATTGTGCTTGCAGATACTTATTTTCATAGTTTTACTTTCAGATGAAACATTTCCTTCGCGAATTGTGAATCGAACATACAACTGGCATAAACTAAGTAGAGTTAGTAGAGCCAGCGGTTATGGTTTCTTTCTAAATCTTGTATGGTATTAAATTAGGTTATCCAAGTGTGTTGTGTTTATATTTCTTTACAAAGAAAGTGGAGTTCAAATATTGAGCACAGAAATGTCGAATCGAACATGTCAAGTTAGGACTTAAGCGAGTTGTTGATTTATACTTAATGAGAAGATAATGTCTGGACTTGCTGTCTATTGATTCCGGCAATTAATCCAACTAATGTGAACTTGAAGCGTCCAAAGGCCTCGCACACCATCAGATGGGTTTTGAGGTTAACGTTGACTGCATGGGTTATAAAATAAATAGGGAACCTACGAATAGATCACGCTTTACAGTTGGTCGACTTTGAGTTTTCTCAGCGATGGCTGAATTGGTTAAGGCTGAAGAAAAGCCGTATCCTACAGCTTCGAAATCTAAAGTTTTTCAACACTTAGCTTAGGTTTGACCTCCATGAACAAATTCAACTATAATTTTGTCTTCCAAGCTTGAGGTTTATATAAAACGCAGCGCTTTTAACAGTAATGAGCTATAGATTGAGCTCGTCAACGCTTAATTTTGAGTCGCGTGACTTCGGCTTGGAATTTTTTGATACCGGCAAAGTACGTCCAGGTCATTACTCTCAAGTCTCTTCCGCTTTAATACCGATGATAACCCAAACAAAGAGAAGACCGAAGCTATCAAAGAATACTAGGAACTTCAGAAAGTTCTAGATTGGTACATTGACCTGACGAAGACCTTACAGGTCATTACTTGCAAGTCTCTTCCGATGATTACCCCAAAAAAGAGACGACAGCTTAAGAAACTTTAAAATGTACTAGGATGGTACATTGACCCGACGAAGACCTTCCAGGTCATTACTTTCAAGTTTCTGCCGATGATAATCCCAACTAAAAGGAGACCGACTTTGAAACTTTAAATAAGTACCAGAAACCTGAGAATGTTCTAGGTAGATACATTGAGACTAAGCCCTAAGTAGTTACATCCAAAGAAGTCGAAGAAAAAGAAGACCTATGTAAATCTGCAACAGACGAGCATCACTACCTGAAAAAACTAACCTAAAAAAATAATCAAAACGATCCAACTTGATGGACGAGAACAAAATTGCCTGATGATATCTAAAAGCTTTACAAGTCGCTACACAGTCACTACTTATGAACGCTACAAACTAAATGAAACGCAAAAAAGATAGTGCGTGATAACAACAACAACGACAAAAACTAGCAGAGCAACCAACATATCAGCGCAACGCGCTCAAAGAATCGTTGCGCTTCGCCGCTTCATTGATGAAGTACAAGTAAAGTAGCGCGGCAAGTTAAATATTACCTTATTACCAACAAAAAGCCACTTGCCGCAGATTATTGCAACATACAAACACTGCACTACTTGCCGCAACCAGTTAAGAGTGACTAATTTATGAGCAAAGCTTTGGCTTTAGCGGTTGCTATACATTTTTGCATTAAGCGCGCGGCACACACTCAACGCGCGTCTGCCGAATAAGATGGCGGCGCGGTTGTGAAAAGGGCTGTAGGGAAAGCAAAGAGGCTGCGTATAGGCTGCACTGGTTGTAGCAAAATATAGCATTGTGGCTAACAGGTTACAATGCGTCGCGGCTTACCTACAGTGAGTGCAGCGTGCGCGCACTTGCTACGAGTAATTAATGCGAAACAGCGCGAACGCGCGCGCATCCTCGACCGCGCCACTTACTGCTATTTTGTAGTGAGGCGCGGCATGAGAGTGTATACAAGTATTTCTCATTATGTCAAATTGAAATGTTGCGGTGAATGAATGTGCGACCAGCTACACGTATGCTGCTCTGCGCGTTGCAGACAAAATGCGTACGAGATGCGCACGCGTACATCAAACCAGCATATGAAACGCCGCTTATGGTGACAAATCGCTGCGATCTATATTACAGATATGCGCGCTGAGTTGTTGTGAATAGTTTGTGGCTTATTTAAATGTATGTGCATGATGGCGCGTCATTGGATACGTAATAGATTTTTTCGCAACGTTTTTGTAAGATTTACTGTTGGCGCCGCGCGCGCTTTTACTTACTTTACAGCTTTGAATAAAGGCAAGCGCGATGTAAAGCGCGCATAACTTAAGGTTATATTTACAAAATAAAAAACGTAATGAATGCAACAACAATTACCGCAATAACAATAAAAATTATTTTTACAACACCATTGGCAAGTGTTGCGCGAATGGGCCACCGCTGGCCGTTGCCGCTAATTTTTATTGCGCGCATCATAAAGCTGGTCTCTTTGGTTTGGTTGGCTTCTTGTGCGACTTGAAGTGCTGATGCATAGAGTGATGGTTATAGCGCTTGAGTGCGCTGCGCGCTAGACTGAAGATGACTGAAAATTTAGTGGCGCGCGCAGTTGGAACACCCAAGTTGTGCGGCTAAACAGCGTGAAATTTATGTGTGCGCCTTAAATAAGTTTACCGCCAGCCCAAATATTCATTCACATATACTCATATATATGCGCGCTGTGTTATACGTATATAAACGCTTGCGCGCATAGTCACATGCACGCGCGTTTACTTACATGAAGGCGTTTTTTCAAAATGCAAACATAATAAAAGTTTATAAAAGTAAAGGATGGCAGCGCCTATATTGCAACCATACTTAAATTGCAATAAAATCAGCAATTTATGTGGCGCAGTCGATCAGCTGATAGCAGGTAAGAGCAGCGCGCAGCCACAGCGTGTGCGTAGCGCCAGGCGGCGCGCGGTAAGGAAGGCTCTCCAGAAGAATATACTGACGAGAACTCATACATATGCGCGCGTAATTAAAAAGAAATGATCAGAAAAAACAGCCGACTCCAACTCTTGTCATCATCATCGCGTTTACCTTAAGCCAACGCGCGGCGCGCTCAAAAGCAGCCACAGTCAGAGCAACAAATATAGCAAACATGCCGCAGCGGTATTTTCCTCTTGAAATTCAAATTTTATGCCACTCATTAAATATAAATTTGTCGTTGGGTATTTTGTGGCGTGCAGCAAGCGCAGCAGCAGCAGTACGTTTAGTATCGGCAGCAGCAGCTGTGCGCCCAAATAAAACTTACGACGCGGCGTTTCATTATGCTGCAACTCAGCGCGCACGCTCACGTGGTCTACATAAATGCTTTGTGAAACTCGTGCAACTGCCGGCAGCGCCGTTGGCTCATTCAATGTTGATCATTGTAAAAGTGGAAGCAGAAACAGAAACAGAAAAGAAAAACAAATAAACAGCGCGCACGAAATACGACACCCAAATAAAATAATATAAATTAATTAACAAAACGTAGCACAATGAACGCGGCGCAATGCAACGACGATGGTGGCAACGTCCACCAGCCACTTTGCGGTATTTTACGGTTGCCGTTGATGATGTGCTGGCGCTGGCTTTTTAGTGGTAGCAGGCGTTGAAGGCTCCACAATATGTTGCATGCGCGCCGCCGCATCACCACCTTAGTGTGGGTCGTATAAATCGCAATGAAAATTTGCATAAAATCAAAAGCGGCGCGCAAGCAGCACAGACAAAAAGGAAAGACTAAAGCGCTGTGACGATTGAAGGCGCGGTCAACGCCGCACAAAATATAAGAAATAAAACGGCTTGCGTGCGTTCTGTTGACCAAGTATGCGTGCGCGTAATCGCTGGCATGAACCGCTGGATCTTGCGGAAGGGACGACACTCATAAAATTGGTCAGTAAAAATTCGTAACTGAAAAAACAAGAACAACAAGCGCAAAACTATAAAAAAGGATTCGCGTATATTTGACACACATTTGTGTGTGCAGGCGTCAGCGGTTAACAGCTAAATTGCTGTGGCGCGCCAAAAAGGTGTTGCCGCTACGGTTATTATTAGCGGCGCGGCGCGGCGTTTATTGATTTTGTATTTATTGATGTGGAGTCGCCCTAGCAAGCGCGCTAACGAGAGGTTACTATAAATGCGCCAGCTAACGGTTGTTGGGTGGAAAATGTCAGTCAATAAGGAGCGCATGGGCTAAGCGCACTTCTTCCTCAATAATTTAATAGTAATTTGAATATATTGCAACAAAATCTAATTTAAATAGTTTACAACAAAATCTAATATACTATACCATCTCTATATTTCACCCAGTATTCCATAGTAGAACAAGCATATACAATATTTGCCTTCAAACGTTAGCAAGCAATCATTTGGCTTTGCCGTGTCGCATTTCGCACTTTGCTCTGAAATACTTTCAAAGCAAATAGGTTCACTAGTGAAGGCAATGCGCAACTTTCTGTCAAATGCGCGTGCGCGCTTCAAGTTCGATTTTCTTCGGAGTCTAGTGTAGCTAGCTCACACGTTCCTTATTTGCGGTAAATCGCGCCAGCTGCACAATATTTACACTTTGTTGAGAATGTTAAAGCTCGCACTAGGCTTATACTTTCAGCAAATATCTACGAAAAATGCCAACAAACAAATGTGTGAGCCCTGTGAGAATGGAAGACATTATGGTGAAAATAATGTATACCAAAATCAATCAGAAAATTAACTGTAGCTAGAAATCGAAAGCTTTAGAAAAAGTTACCAAAAAGCTTTCAGCCTCAGAAGAGCTCTCACAGCAACATCGTTTAATAAAATAGTTCCCGATAAAAGTAAATAGTAAAAATATATTTAAGAAAAAACTGCCACAAATTTTTTATGTTAAAAGCTTTGCTCCTTTGAAAAGCTTTCACTAAAAGCTTGCTTTAGAATAATAGTTTCTAACATAAAAGGCGCTAGTAACGTTCGGGTACGAAAAAATAGCCTATAGCATTCTGTGCTCCGAAAGCTTTATCTCTTGAAAAAGCTTTCACTTAAAGCGTACTTAAAAAAAATTTTTACTTCAAAAAAATACTTGCACTGAAAGCTTACTTTGAAATATTTTATAACCTCCTGAAAAAGCTTGAAAATTATCAGAAATTGAAAGCAATAGAAAAAGTCGCAAAAAAGCTTTCACTGAAAGCTTTCAATTTTTTTACTTTAAAGTATTTTATTACCACCTGAAAAGCTTTTACTCAAAGCTTACTTTGTTAGCTCCTGAAAAAGCTTTCACTGAAAGCTTACTTTGAAATATTTTTACCTTATATGAAGCTTTCACTGAAAGCTTACTTTACTTACTCATGCTAATATACCGTACTGAAAAAGCGAAAACTCCCCACGGGGTACTTTGTTTAGCCAAACCCAAACATACCTCTATAGATATAATTTTCACTGTGTTTGTGCAACACATTCTTTTTGCTAATACTCTGCCGCCACCTCGTCTCCGCATCAATGGTAATTGTTAATCAAGTCTGCCCATTGCAACGATTACTTTGCGGCATATTTGCAACATTCGCTTACAACGCATTCCAACATTGTTTGCCACATATTGCAACAATATTTGAACTTGCCACATGCGAACTGGTGACCTGGTGATCAGTACATTGTGAGAAATTATTGAAATATAGAAAAAAGTATGACAGGCTTTCATATGACGCGATATACCAACAGTTCATCGATTGGAAGAACAATATTGATTGGAGTTTGAACTTGCAACATGCGAGCTGATGACTTGGAGATGAGTAAACTATTTAAATTAGTAAAGAGGCCGAGGTGGCGCTTCGTAAAATTCGCTTTATGAAGGATTCATCGATTGAATGAAAATTATATTTAATGTAAAATCAGCAAATAAATAGTTTCCTGCCGAAAATCTATAAACAAGTTACGAAAAATTCTATTCCAAAAGTGTTTATCGAATGGATGAATATAAATAAAATCATGAAAATCGAACAAAAGTGTCCAAGAAACCATTAGAGACAACTGTCTAAAGAACTAATACCATCTAAAAACTGCAATAAAAATCCATTTTCTCTCAGTGTAGCCCACCACAATTGTTGCAAGCCTTCAGCAATGCGTGCCTTCAAAGCAGTGCGTCTTCAAAGAGCCGTGTCCAACGTAACATTGTGTCGAGGTGAGACTGCAACAGAGCATAAGTTGTAGTTATTTGCTCGCATATGAGTTCTTGACAATGCAAAATGCCGATGCACAATGTGGCCAATGCTGCGTTTCCCTCGTGCTTACGTGCCGAAAGGCATTTTTGTGAAAAAAGGCGAGTAGAAACAAAGCATTTCGTAAGAATTGCGAAAGAATGTGTGTAAGCAGTGTTAACGTTACACTGTGAAGCAAATATCAGCGAGATTTTTCACCCATTATTTGTAACAAATAAACTATAAAGCCCAAAAGTCAATATGCAAACCGAGCGCGCACAAATATTTGCGCAACACAAGGCAATGTTGCAAATCACACACAGAAAGTCTAATGTGCATATATGTTATATATATGTGTGTGAAGCGAAACAAAGCGCTAGTAATGAGCTTAGAAGGGAGATAAACATAAAGCTCGACTTACTTGAATTACAAAAACAACACATACAATAGTATGTTAGAGACAACTGACGGTTGTTAAAAACAACAACAAATGCTACGATATCATTAAGAATAAAGCTAATTTTTACGGCTTTTTTGTCTTCTAACCGAGAGAAGTTAATAGTTTGGGCAGGTGCAAAGGAAGCTATGGTGAAATGTGATGAAATTTACTGGTTTGGGGGCAATCAGCTGTCATATGTCATTTGTCATTTGGCAGAACATTCCGAAAATATGTTGGCCCGAAATTGCTTACGAATAACTTACCATGTAAAAATATATTTATTTATTTTTCAAAAAAAATTTTAGTTTAAAATTTATTAAAAGTACATAATTATGATAATTTACTTAATTTATAATTTAATTAAGAACGTATATATCAGTAATTAGTAATTTAAAAAAATTAAAATTAATTAAGCATAAAAAAGCAATTATTTTAAATTTTTTTTTAATTGATTGTTTTATTTATAATGTTTTCATCACAAAATTTTTTAATTATTATTAATTAGTAATTTTGATAATTAAAATTAATTAAGCATAAAAAAGTAATTACTATTTATTTTTTTTAATTGACTATTTTTTCTAATATTTGAAATTACTTACTTAATTTTTAACAAAGAACGTTTCGATCATTAAATATGCACTTGAAGGAAATCCGAGGTATGCCCGTTCTTAAACTAATTCGATTAAATCAATTTAATTAAGCAAAATCTATTCGAATAAATAAGTTTTAATTTAATTACAATTAATTAAAACAAAATAAGACTAATATTTTTCGTTAAATTAGTTGTAATTAAAATTAATAAAATTAAATTAAATTAATTTAATTAAAATTAAAATAAGTAAAATCTAAAACAAGTTAATATAGACGGCAATGAGTAAAATCAAATTTAATTAATTGAAAATTAAAACTAAAAATTAAAAAATAAATTAGTATTAATTAAAATTAAGAGAATTGTAAGCAAAATTAATTAAATTAAAATTAAAAATAAGTCAAATCTAAAAACCTTAATATAAACAGAAATGAGTAAAATCAAATTAACTTAATTAAAAAATTGTGTTAATTAAAAATAATTAATTAAACAAAATTAAATTAAGCCAAATGAAATTAAATAATAGTAACATAAAAGATATATATTTTTTGAATTTAATTAAACTCAACAAAACCAAATTAAATTAAATTAATTACACAAAATTTATAATTTGTAGTTAAGTGAAATTAAACCACAATGAATTACAATTAATTATGTCAAATTGAAAAACAAACCCAAATGAAATTAATTTTAACTAAGCAAAAACTATAATTTACATTTAAGCGAAATTAAATTATAATAAGTTAAAATTAATTAAGTCAAATTTAAAAAAAATTTATTGACTAAAACTATTTTTCCGGGTAAGGGAGTTTTTCTTCTATCTGCCCAGATCTCAGAAGATTAGTCTGGCGGCCAGTCTTACGCCTAGGTAGTTTACTGCTTGCGTTCGTATCATGACCTGATTAAGCTTTCTTCGCGCTTCTTCTGTGTCTCGTGCTATAAATACTGCTGCAATATCGTCCGCGTAGCCAATTAAGTAAGACTCGTCTGGCAAATCGAGTTTTAGTATAGCTGCGTTGCTGATATTGCACAAGTCTGGGTTCAGATTGGATTTTTTTGCTGCTCCTGACGTGACCGCTATCTGTCATGATCCCTCTCTAGTTTGGTACAGCAGTTCTCTGTTACTAAGTTAGCTCCGCATCACAGTTCTGGTTTTATTTTTTTTTTTTTCGAGAACGTCGATCATATCCACTTATCCAACACTGTTGAAGGGGTTACGGATATCTAAAATCGCCAGCAACACTATTCTTTTGCGTTTTTGCCAAAAACAAAATAGAAAAACTCCTAGCAAGTCCTAAAGTTTTCATATATATAGTTTCTTTTTTTCAAATACAATATTTAGAATAAATCAATTTATTTTTTATTTTGTGCTTTACTTTTGTACCGCACTATAAACACGCAAGTGCCTTACTCACTATACAACTTTTTTCATAAATAAAGCCATAAACCTTTGTTCCTACACTTTCTACAAGTGAAGGAAGACAAAACACTGACGCTTATGAATTTGACAGGTGGCCTTTGTAAGTTTGACGTTAATTTGACAGCTCGTATGGGTTTATACAGACAACTATGACGTGTTATTTGCTGGTTTCGAACTGGTTAACTTGCTGAAGCTGTGAGATGGTGCATGTATATATGTATGAATGTAGCAACTTTTGTGAAAAAATTTCGGGAAGATAATTCTGTTATAGAATAAGAATGTAAAGCTGGTTTTTATGTTATTGTTATTGGTTTAATTGGAATTTCTTACATTTTTCCTGCGTAAGTCCAAGGTTGACTGTAAGAAATATCGTAAAATGATTTTTTGTTATTTAATTTTTATACCGTGAACAGGGTATTAAGTGTGTCATCAAATTTGTAACAACTAGAGGGTAATGTCGGTTAGCCTAATATATCTTATCAATTTATTCCTTCGTCCGTTTGTCTTTATATACGCGAACTAGTCTCTCAGCTTTTGAGATATCGGTCTGAAAATTTGTACACATAGTTTTTTCTCCAAGTAGTTACTTATTTGTTCGAAGCACCGATATCGGAGGCCTATAGCATATAGCTACCATACAAACTGAACGATCGGAATCAAGCTCTTATATGGAAACATTTTTTATTTGACAAGATATCTCCATGAAATTTTGCACGTATTATTTTTCAAAGCAATAGTATAACCTCCGAAGAAATTGTTTAGATCGGACTACTATAGCATATAGCTGTCATACAAACTGACTTATAAATATCAACTTCTTGTATAGAAAACTTTTTCATTTAACAAGATATCTTCATGAAATCCGACATAGATTCTTCTCCAAAACAAAACCACAATCGCTGAAGAAATTGTACAGATTAGACCACTATAGCATGTAGCTGCCATACAAACTGACCGATTACAATCAGGATTAACATCTATTTATACCCTTTTATGCTAAAGAATAAAAATTCGGTGCAGCCGAAGTTTGCTTTTTTCTCGTTTTTTTGTTTTTTTGTTTATAAAATGTATTTTTAATTGTTTTAAGGTAGTACCATGTGTAGAAAATTTTTCATCTGTCTCCTATCATTTATTACCAAACTCATCAAAGTCAACAAATACCCACAAATACCCTCGAATCACCCAATTAATCGCCGGTGACACTTTTAGTTAGCACTCCCTCAAATTAGCCACTAATTTCAACACTTGAACTCATACATATGTACATCTCAGCTGTCGGCGTAATGAAAACAAAAGCAAAATAAAAAAAAATATAAAAAATATCAGATAATAAAAAATTAAAAAATAAACAAAAAATATAAAAAAATATAAAAAAATATTTTAAAAAGTATATAAAGAAATAAAATATATAAATTTTTTTTTTTTAATTTTTTTTTAATATAAAAAAGTTATAAAAAAATGCTCAAAAAAATCTTAAGTGAAAAATTGTCAGCAAAAGACATCGTTTCATCAACGAATTAAGGTACAACGTTCAAATACTCAAACACTAGCCTTCATGAGGCTTGCACACACCTACATACGCCAACTACCTTACATACATACATACATGCGTACATCTATACATACATAAACACATACAAATGTATTCCGAATGGCGGCAAATCCTTTCATTTTGATGCGCCTTGTTTTGTGTCTTCAAGTGAGGGCTCCATCCTTTTCGTAATTTATTTATTTTTTTGTTGTTTTTGCCTCCACTTACTACTAATGTTTTATTTGTATTGACATTTGCTTGCCTCGGCTGTGTGTGCATGTGTGCTGTTTGTGGTTGCATACAACATAAATTGTTGCATCCGTCAACAGCATGAAAAACACAACAAAAACTAACAAAACAACAACAACACGCAAAATAACAAAAACGCATGCACAGCATCATTGAACAAAATCGGCTGCAGCTCAGTTGCTCAGCAAGTTTGTCGCGCAGAAAAGTGTGGGCTTGACACAGGACGTGGCACACAAACCCATAAAGATACAGCAATACATAAATACATACAAACATACTTACATATGTGCGTTATGTATGGATAAATATGTATGTGCACTGGTCAGTTTGTGCTTAAAAAGTCATTTGGCCGTGTCTGTCGGCTAGTTATCTGCGGCTCTGACAATTTTCTTTTTTGTTTTTCACTTTTCTTCTTCTTCTTCTTGTTTTCTATGACCATCACCTTTGGCGGCAAGTTGTTGCGGCTCTTCATTTATTCAAATGCTTTTTCAATAAACACTCACAGCACTTGAAGGTGCGCAGTGATTTTGTTGTTATTGTTGTTGCTTGTTGGTAGTCGGCATTTAGGCTGTCGTTTATATTAGCCGAGTAGTGCTTGACAAAATCTGCTTTTTGCTATTGTTTTTTTTTTATTTGTTGTTTTTTTTATTTTTTCTTTTTTTTTGTTACTTTTGTTGTTTTTCTTATTTTGGTTTTTTTTTGTATTTTTGTTGCTTGTTTTTTATAACGCAAGCATCTGCGCGCCAGTTGTGTCGCTTGTCACTCGTCCGGCAGCGCCTCGGTCATCGATTTGTGTGGTGCCAATGCGCTCACCGCAAGCCGTTTGACCCCTCACACGTCTGCGCCTGTTTTAATTAGCCACAAGCTCAACGTATGTCTCCACCGCCATCGATTTATGGCATGAAATTAATGACGGACGGCATAAAAGAATGCAATATTTCGGCTGTATTGATGCTCTTTGTTTCCGCTCGCTTCTAGGAAATCGTAAATATTCGCCAATTTTATGCCAAACCAAAAACCTCGTGTCCCCATTTGCAACATTTTTCACATGTCAACACAGTAATTGCCTTAATTTCTCCGATGATGCAGCAATCCTTTCGTGTATGTGAATCATTTAGTCAGTCAATAAAAATCACCCACAATCACTGCTCGTAAATTAATTGACATTTATTAAGGCACAGGCGCTGGCGCAGGCTCAGGCGCTATGAGAACGTACGCTGTTGAGAATGTTGTGTGCGGGCTGCTGTGGCAGTAATGAAGAAAGATCTGCCGATCAAATGGCATGTCGAGAATTCTTCAATTTGTGTGGAGAGAGGCAAGGGTTGTAGGGGGAATTCTGTTTAAGTAAGGGAAATTAACAAAAAATTAAATAAATTTAATTAAAATTAAAGTAAATTTAATTGAATTAAACTTAATTAATTTAATAAAATTAAATCGAATTAAAATTAAATTAAAAAGATAAAATAAAATTAAAATAATATAAAATAAAATAAAATAATTAAATAAATATAAAATAAAATAAAATAAAATAAAATAAAATAAAATTAAAATAAAATAAAAAAAATTTAAATATTAAATTTAAATAAAATAAAGTAAATAAAATAAAACGAATTAATACAAAATTAAATTAAATTAAAATTAAAATTAAAGAAAATTAAATTAAATTAAATCAAATTAAATTAAATTAAATTAAATGAAGTCAAATTAAATTAAATTAAAAAAAGACTAGTATTGAAGTAAACATTAAATTAAATATCCAATAATTTTAATATTAATTAAATAAAAATTAAAAAACAATTTAAAAATAAAACAGACAAAAAACCAAAGCTGCAATACCGTTCACAAGTGTATTTTTTATAGCAAAAAAAAGTGGAAAAAGATCTTATCTTGATTTTCATCGATGGTATTTTTATGAGAACTATATGCTATAGCTGCTCGATCTGAACAATATTTTCGGATATTATACCATTTTTCACAATAAAATCAAATCAAATCAAGTTTTGTGAAGATATTTCGACAAATAAAAAATTTTTCACATAATAACTAGATTTTAGTTAGTCTATTTCTATATGCTATAGTGATTCGATCCGGAAAACGTCTTGGTATACTATAGCGCAACCTTCAACAAAAATATGTGTCGAATTTTGTGAGAATATCTTGACAAATAAAAATATTTTTTATACCAAAACTCAATTTTTAACGTTCAAGTTGTATGACAGCTATATGCTATAGGGATCCGATAAGAACAATTTCTTAGAAAACTATAGTTAGTGTGAGGAAAAGAACGTGTGCAAAATTTCAAATCAATATCTCGAAAATTGAAGGATTAGTTCGCTTATATAAGAATATACAGACGAAGAGACAGACAAATGGATATGACTAAATCAACACAGCTCGACTTGGATATGATCTGTATATGTCTTTATTCTTATATTTTTAATAGGATCTGCTGCGTTTCCTTCTGGGTGTTACACACTTTGTATTGCACCTTATACCCTATATTCATATCAAATGCACATCCTTCCTAAAAAGAAACCCATTGCCTCACATTCCTCGCTTATGGAAATTAATTAAATACATTTAACTAATCATGCACAAACTGAATTAACAATATCTGCCCTTATGTCAAACTTCCACTTCCATGCTTTGCTTAACATGCAGCGCCAATGACACACGAATCCCTCTAAACCAACACCTACCCACATATACACACACATATATGTATATACACTCACGTACCGTACCGCGTTCACGCCAAAAATGTGTCGCCTCCGTGCTTATCTACAAAATTGATGAGCCTGTCAAAATGGGCATTTCACGGGCACGTGTTCATACGTTGCGTTGGCGCGGCGTGAATGCCACGCCGAGGACGTCATCCCGCTTGGATCGAACAGAAGATTGAATTCGTACAGCAACAGTGACAGCCGTTGGCTGTGGTGGCATCGATGACGCCAATCGCCAATTGCCAATCGCACGTCCACCGACGCCACCAAACAGCCCAAAGGCCACACTGTCCGGCTACCTACACGCTTACACTCACACACACACATATCTTGGGATATGAGCCGCATTAGCGTTGGTATGTGTTTTATGTCTTCCTCTTTAGCAGCTCGCCGACAGGTAAGGCACAATGCTTGAGCGAAGACTGATTCCAGTTCCCTTTTTTTATGTGGCTAAGATTGTGAAAAAACATCCTCGCATTAATGAATTAACGTAAATTGTAGGAAAGCAGGTAGTAAGAAGTGTATCACTCGATTGTTATTCCAGGAATATTGCCGATTTTTCGTAGAATCTACACCTTGTTGGTAATACGTTGCAAAGTGGCTGCTTACTGCTTATGCTGCGGGTATTTCCCCAAAAGTGCAATACGAACACATAGTAGTATGTATGTGTAGGTATTAATTGTAAAAAACAGATTTTTTTTAGATTTTTTTATATTTTTTGTAGAAATTTCTTCAACATTTTCAGGCTCTAATGCATAGTATGAAATTTCATAGTTTTCCCTTCAGCTGATATCTAGTATCGGACTGTATATACTGACCAAATTTAAGACGCGCCAATGATTTTTGCTTTAAAAGCAGGTTTCTAAGTGATTTTCCTATACAAGCTACGGGAAGTGTTAACAGACTCTGCTATTTTCCTTTTTGCCGTCTCTCGAATCAAAAAATGGAAGAGGGAAAGAACATTTTGGTCGTCATCAAAAGGCGGGTTTGTCTTCCGAGGCTGTTTTCTTCTTTTCATTGGGGGCGTTTTTACGTCACGAGTCCCAAACCCAATACACAATCCTGGGAAGAGATTCTTGCCTTCAAACAGTTGTTATCTGGCTACCCAGAGGATACTTGGTCTACGATCGGAATTTAGCTGCTTGACTCATATATAAAAGAATCGTTTCTGGCCATTCCAAAGTGAATGGCAATCACAGAACTTTCCTTACTTGCGTGAACTTCTCATGACTCCATCCTCCACGACAGGCGCGCGCTGTTGTTAACTCGGCTCTAACCGCGTAAGTAGTGTCTACGCCAGTAAAGAAGAAGAAAGAACATTTTTTCATAAACAGTACCTTCGAATGTTCCAAAATGATAAACCTTCTGCTTCGTTCCTTCCGCTATTGCTCGAGTTGTTTTAAATAATATTTTTACCAATAGTCTTTATTCATTAGGAGGGGTTCTAAGTAATTTTTCGATAACAAATGCTGGAAGCTCTAAAACATACTTCTATTTTGTAGTAAGATATAAAACTTCTTCCTTTTCGATTGTTTCTTTAATATTGTATAAAGTTTTAAATTTATTTTAGATTATTATCTTATAAAAATTTGAGTTAACTTTGTTAATCTTCTTTGCTATTTCTCAAAACCAAAAAGCTTCCAGGAGAGTACGAAAATAGCGAGTTTGAGATACGAAGTCTTTGAATGTTCCAAGATGATATGTTTTCTTCTTACCTCCGTACAATATTTGTCGAATCCTTTAAAGACAATGCTGATTCAAATTAATTTGACGATATCGTCGTTTATCTACAAAACGAGGCACGAGTTGCGTTGGCGTTAGGTTAGGTTAGTCTGTTAGGCCAATGACCAGTCTTTAGTATAAGCCTGTACCCTACAACTATATGCCAAGAATTCCTACTTATCTCGACCCGGATATAGTCCACAAGGTAATAAGTGATCTCTTTGGTACTTTTTACCCTTTGAAACTTACTCAAGAACCATTTAAAGTTTATCTTTTTGTTCCTAGAAAATTATCTTCATCTTTTATCTCTTACTTTTTACTATATTTCTTCGTAAAAATTTCTAAAATTTGTTGAAGCTGCTCTCTGTTTACTATTTAGTGATGTTTCTCAAATTCTTTATATAAAAACTCGAAGAGGAAAAGTTTTGGGGACCAGTTTCTCTGGAAACCCCGTTTTTGAAAAGATAATGTTTAGTAACCGAGTACAATAGACTTAAAGTCACTCGTCTTTCGTCTTTTAACTGAGTATATTTCTGACACTTCGTAGAACTTCTTTCAATAAATCATAATTCCTTTGAAAAAATCTTCGAACTTGCTGAGTTCCCAACTTTTTAGCATACCAACAAGACGCAACATACAATTTATAGGATAAGGTCGTTAAAAACATCAGTGAACTTGCACTTTTATAAGATTATGAGTATAATAAGGAAAAGAGATATGGTCTTATTAGAACTTCTCCCGCAAACTTTCAAAAGCCATCCAGAATTATAAGCAGAAACGTCTCAAGACTTGTTCTAAGCTTTTATGCCTGTAGATCACATAAAATCATAATACCAGATAAATCTTTGAAATCTTCAGCTACTTCATCAGCAACTTACAATTGTAAGACAAAGTGATTCGTATCGTCTAACTACACAAACACAACATGCCTTCGAAATTGATGCCGCATCTGCAGCTTTTTGTGTCTGGTCACGCTTGACGCGCCTAGCAATTACAAGACCTGTGACTATATACGGTAATATATTGTATTTTTTATGAACATGTGAAATTCCCTAGTCTACTGCGATTTGACTACACCAAACCAGTTAAACAAAGAATCAATGTTTTCATTGAAAAAAAAGAAAACGAAAACAACGAAAAAATATCGTTTTATGATATCTCACATATGCGCGTGTGTTGATTTTGGCTGACTTTGTTGCTGTTGTTGCCGTTCTTGTCCGTAACATTTACGATATGTTTTTAATCCGCTTTACAACAAAATCGAGCGTAGTAATTTTCACATATACTTTGTTGTATGATGCGCGCTTTGTTTTAGAGTTATGAGTCATAACTTCTACTCGTGCGATTAGCCAACAATACCCATAAGGCAAACACAAACGCAACAATGTTAGAAAACAGACAATCGTTGACAAAGACTTAATAGATTTGTTGTCGCTTTCGGTAACTGGTAACTATTGGCTTATTTACCCATTAAATGCGGTTGGTGAATGGACGCGTTGGACGCATATTTCGCAAGTCTTGACGTAGAACATGCAGAATGAACAAAGAAAAAAAGCAAAAGTATTGTTGTTGTCGGGCAGGCAGACCGGCTTTGGCGGCCTATTGCGGTCTATAAAGCATTGCGGATGCGCTAAAGTCACACACACATGCATACTATACACACATACATGCATATATATCGATCACCGATCGTCGTGCCGTTGGCGGTGCACACAAATCTCTGCCGATCGCTTGTCGCTGCACAGTAGTTGCAACGGATTTGCGTTTGCCTGCAGCTTCCATGATTTGCTGCTGCACTGCCGCTATGCAAATGCGCTGTTTGTTGTTATTATTGCAGTTGTTTTGTTCAAAGGCTATCGGTATCTTATCAGCGGCCGCATTTGCGCAAGAGATTTGTGTTGTTGCGCTGTTGTTGTTTGCCCGTAGCCAACTCCTTGTAGTCAAAGCAAAAGCGAGAAAAAACACAAAGCGTATAAAAAAAATTTATAGAAGTCACAGAAGAGCACGGCTGGCAGGACGAGTGCGTTGTGCATCGTCAAAACTATGCCAGCAACATTTCTGCGCCGTCCTACTTAAATTTATGCCGTTGTTGTTTTTTTTCTCATTTTTTCTTCTCTATATTTCACTTAATTTTATTATATTCCTTTTTTTGTTCGTTTCCTTCTCATAGCCAGTTCGCCTTGTTTAGACCTTTCCTGTTCGCTTTGAGAGATTTCCGACTTGATAAGCAAATTCACGATCGTCGGCGATCGCCAGCGAACTACGAATAAATAAACTGTAATAAAAGTAAAAATGCCTTCAAATTGCAGTAATATAATAATAATAAAAATGTAAAAAGGGTTGCCAATAACTGATCTAAAAAAACAACAACGAAAAATAGTTGCCGCCAATAACAACAGCGAAATGCCTAAAACATTAAAGTGTGTACGAAAATGGTGTTGATCAATGCACAAAAATAACAAAAAAAAAAATCACAAAAATAACAAAAAAATATTTGCATAACATAAAAATCGCAAAAAGGCGACAGCACTATGACCAATTTTGGCATTTTTCGTATTTTTTTAGATCCAGGTTCCTCGCTTTTGAGTTTTTTGAAATTGGTTCATTGAAAAAGTCTATGAATTGGGATGGAAAAAACAAATACATATCTGTACATAACTATCTCAAAAAGTAATTTTGTCAAAAATTTTGTTTATTTAAGTAAATTAGTAATACAAGAAACCTTAGATTGAATTTTTATAAAAAAATGTTCTCTCAGATCCATTTTTGATTTCGGCTACCGACGGATTTTGTTCACTTTAGGTAAATGCTGCTGTTATATGTATGCATACATAATAGTTATATTTGTTTGTCGAAAAATACTGTTCGTATTTTTAATCAAACTTCAACTTATGTTTTTTATATTTATAATGAAATATGTAGGTATGTACCACTTTGTTCGATAACTTTTTGATATTTTTTTGCTAGAGACATTATTCCATCAGTGTAACATTTTATCTGGTTTCTCGGCGAAAGACTGCGACAAGTAATTTTCACAGATTCTCTTGATGTCAACTTTACTCCATTAAGGGAGTTTTGAATTGACAGAAACAAATGATAGTCCGTTGGTGCAATATCAGGGTTATATGGTAGATGTATTAAAACTTCCCAGCCAAGCTCTTCCAGTTTTTTCCGAGTCATCAAAAATGTGTGCGGACTAGCGTTGTCCTGTTGGAAGAGGAAGCTCTTTCTGTTGATCAGTTTTAGCTGTTTTTTTCAATTGCTTGCTTCAATCTCATCAGTTCTTGACTTTAAAATGTACAATAAATCGATCGACCACGCTGCAGCCGCTCATAGTGGATGATTCCTTTCCAGTCCCACCAAACACTCAGCATAACCTTTCGAGGCGTCAATCCTGGCTTTGCCACCATATGTTGAGCTTCATCACGCTTGGAGCATTATCTTTTTCGCACATTATTGTCATATTTGATCAACTTTTCATTCCATGTTACCATTCGCTTCAGAAATGGTTTGATTTCATTTCATTTATTGCCAGCAAAGAATCGCATAATACCCGCAAACTCATTATCGATAGAATTAAAACCATGATTTATTCTTTTCTATCAGGTCATAAAAAAATTACTGAGTGATCAATACCTGATGCACATACATATATAAACCTGAATTTCAATATTATACTCTCAGCACTTAAAATATTTTGGAATTATCGCAGATTTTACCATTTTTATACTCTCGCAACAAAGTTGCTAAAGAGAGTATTATAGTTTTGTTCACATAACGGTTGTTTGTAAGTCCTAAAACTAAAAGAGTCAGATATAGGGTTATATATACCAAAGTGATCAGGATGACGAGTAGAGTTGAAATCCGGATGTCTGTCTGTCCGTCCGTCCGTCTGTCCGTCCGTCCGTGCAAGCTGTAACTTGAGTAAAAATTGAGATATCGTGATGAAACTTGGTACACGTATTTCTTGGCTCCATAAGAAGGTTAAGTTCGAAGATGGGCAAAATCGGCCCACTGCCACGCCCACAAAATGGCGGAAACCGAAAACCTATAAAGTGTCATAACTAAGCCATAAATAAAGATATTGAAGTGAAATTTGGCACAAAGGATCGCATTAGGGAGGGGCATATTTGGACGTAATTTTTTTGGAAAAGTGGGCGTGGCCCCGCCCCCTACTAAGTTTTTTGTATATATCTCGGAAACTACTATAGCTATGTCAACCAAACTTTACAGAATCGTTTTCTTTAAGCATTTCCATATACAGTTCAAAAATGGAAGAAATCGGATAATAACCACGCCCACCTCCCATACAAAGGTTATGTTGAAAATCACTAAAAGTGCGTTAACCGACTAACAAAAAACGTCAGAAACACAAAATTTTACGGAAGAATTGGCAGAAAGAAGCTGCACCCAGGCTTTTTTTAAAAATTGAAAATAGGCGTGGCGTCGCCCACTTATGGACCAAAGACCATATCTCAGGAACTACTCGACCGATTTCAATGAAATTTGGTACATAATATTTTCTTAACACCTTGATGACACGTACGAAATATGGGTGCAATCGGTTCACAACCACGCCTTCTTCCAATATAACGCTATTTTGAATTCCATCTGATGTCTTCTCTGTATAATATATACATTAGGAACCAATGATGATAGCGGAATAAAACTTTACACAAATACGGTATTTGAGCTGAGGTATCACGTTTAAAAAAATATGTAAATGACGGATAATGAAATCTCGATTATCACTTTATCATGCGAGAGTATAAAATGTTCGGTGACACCCGAACTTAGCCCTTCCTTACTTGTTTCCTGTCTAGTCTTAAAATATTCGGGTTGAAAATAAACCAGCATTTTACGAATTACCGCCAACAATCTCTTCTCTATCAGGACTTAAAACATCTAGTGACTTTTTTCGATTTAAATAAGTCCATATTTTTGAAAGTATCGCGTATCTTCCCCGACTTGACTACCCATTAATCAGTACTTGATGGAAATAAACCTCAATTTTGAGAAGTAACGTGAATCTTCTTGCTTCTGTCGGCCCTTCAAACAGCCGACAATCCTATATTTTTAGCATGTTAGTTCGTAAAACACCTGGTAGTCGGTATTTAAAGAAAAAAACAAAATTTTGCGAAGTAACCGGAATCTTCACTCTTCTATCAGTTCGTAAAACACCCTGGAATTAATTCACGATTGAAATTTACTTATATTTTTAGAAGTATCCTTTTCCTGATCTTACCTGATCCAAATTTTTGGAAATTATTGCGAATCTTGACTTTGATTTAGATCTTAAAATACGCGATACTCGGTTCTTGAAAAAAAATAGCTCTTCTGTCAAATCTTACAATAAAAGGCAATCCATTATAAATGGAAAAAACTTATATTTTAGAACGTGACGTATATTCCCGCTTCCTTGTTAGCTTGAAATATGAGGTAGTCGGTATTGATAAAAAAAAAAACCGAATTTTACGATTTAGAAACTATTAATAGAAAAAATTTCAATTTCTGCCTGCTTTGCTTGAGAGAGTTACTAAAGAAACAAACTTAATCCAAATTGCCCACCTTTCTAATACAATTACCTTCCAATTTTAGAATCGTTAGAGTCTAACAATTTTTTATATTATTCACTGGTGGAAAAGTGAACATGTTTCCTACAAAAAAAAAGTTATTTTCTGTTTGTAAAATGCCTTGTCAAATATTTCAAATGAACGCGCCTCCCCCTGGACAGCACACATACATCATTTTATGTCAAACAACTGCAACAACAATTGCTAACCATGGCGGTAAAAAAAGTCGCAACAAGCCGACAAGGCAAAAACCAGCCGGCAGTCACTGCAAGTACCATACTTACAAAACGCTTAATAAAATGGAGAAAACCGAATGAAGGCTGCAAAGCCAAAACACACACATATACACATATGTACATATATGTATGCCTAGTAGAGAAGGTGGGCGAAGGCAAACGTATGTACGTAGTATGCTTGTGTGTGTTGGCCGACAAGACGTATAGTTATGTATTCAAGAAAAACACGACAAAATGCGTGTAATTAGATAAAATAAAATGTAAAGTTTGTAAGATACGCTTTGACGCGTCACGAGCAGTCCGCTGGCAGTGGCGTGAAGTAGCGGCGGACAAAGCGATGGATAGTGAACATAAGAACACGCCTTCGCCTTTCGCACAAGCGCAAAGACAAATGTACCAACAACAAATATATGTACGTACATATATGCATATATACATATGTATATAAATACAATATAAGTATGTTCGAATATGTATGTATGTAAGGCTGGGTGCTTGAAAGCTCTATAATAAATATATATATGTATGTATGTGTGCATGTTATCGCAAATGTATGTATGTATGTACATTTTTGCATATCATGCATATATGTATGTATATATATACTTCCTTAGGTAATAAATATGCATTTAATAATGCTTATATTCAAGGAATTAGGGTCGCTCATATTTTATAAATATTTTTATTTATTTTTTTTTTTCTCAAAGCATTTTCCATAATATTCCATTCTGCTCCCTTTTCAAAAAATTGCAATAACAAGAAAAATCGTTCACAGGCGCATTTCTCATAGCATAAAAGGGTATAAAAATATCTAAATCTTGATGCTGATCGTTCAGCTTGTATGACAGCTATATGCTATAGTAATCCGATCTGAACAATTTTATCGGAGGTTATAGTTTTGCTTTGGAAAATAGTCCATGCCAAATTTCATTCAGATATCTTGTCAAATAAAAAAGTTTTCTATACAAGAAGTTGATTTGATCTATCAGTTTGTATGACAGCTATACGCTATAGTGGTCCAATCTGAACAATTTCTTCAGCGATTGTGTTTTTGTCTTAGAAAAGAATCTATGTCGAATTTTATGAAGATATCTTGTCAAATAAAAAAGTTTTCCATACAAGAGCTCGATTCCGATAGTTCAGTTTGTATGTCAACTATATGCTACAGAGGTCCGATCTATACAATTTCTTCGGAGGTTATAGTGTTGCTCTGGAAAATAGTCCGTGCCAAATTTCATGAATATATTTAATCAAATAAAAAAGTTTTCCATACAAGATGCCGAACGTTCGCTTTGTATGACCGCTATATGCTATAGCGACTCTATATCGGCGATTTCGACAAATGAATAACTTTTTTGGGATGAAAGTGACGGTTGTGAAACTTCAGATCGATATCTCAAAAACTGAGCAACTATTTTTCATATACAATGGCTAAATCGACTCAGCTCGGCAGACTGAAGATTAATTTTCAAGGTATAAAACTGCACGAAAAAACAACCACGGCTACCTAATTAAATTTAAAACTATTTAGCTTCTGAAAACCTCATAACAGTGACATAAACACTTATTATTCGCTCTCAAACAGATTACACCAGCATATTTTACTTATACCAGTTGTTTGTTCGTTTCGTCAATCACCGGATTAGATAAAATCAAATAAAATTTTGAGTATATTACTGACTAAGACAGCTTTCAAGCAAAATATACTTGAAGTAAGATATTAATGCTGAATTAGACTTATGCCAGTTGTTTGTTCGATTCACCACTCAACAAATTCGATCAAATCAAAGTGAATTTTTACCACGTAAGTGATTATGACAGCTTTCAAAGCAAAAAATAAAATACATGACCGAGTATGAAATCATTGCTGCCATTCAAAGTACAAACTTGTATTTTTGTACTACCCTAATGTGGTCACTTTCGCTGTACTAAAGTATGTATATATTTATGGTCATTTTACAATTTGAATTGTTGTGGAGGCTTATCGCAAAAAATAGTAAAAGCCGACGAATGGCAAAGCCAAAGTCGTATGAAGAAACAACAAATAATCAACAAGCTGGAAATAACAACAACTACCGAATGCCGATAGTGCTTCGCCGATTTGAGTATTCCGCTCAATGCCTGTATAGGTTTGTCGTATGTAGGTGGATGTGTGTAACTTTGTAATAAACTAGTTATAGATATGATTTTTTGCTTGAGAAAGGGAGACTAAAAGGCTAAGTTCTAAAATATGATCAAAATTTTAGAAAGGGGGCCAAAAGTCGAATTTTTTTTCGCAAAATTGCATTTATTTTTCGGGAAAAATATTAAAAAATTGGTATAAAATCATATAATTTTATAATGTTAATAAATTCAATTTGAGATAATTTCAAGTCAAAAAATGGAAATATATGTTTTTTTTTAATATTTTTTTTTAAATTAATTGCATTGCTTATAATGACGATCCCGACACACCTGCAAAATAGCTAATATACTTCATCACTAGAACATTTTTTCCTGTAAAAAAAAATTTAATCTTTTTTGGTTTTTTAGTAACCTTTTTTCATTACTCTACGCTCTAGGTACTCCTTTATAAAAATACCTCCCGGACATAGAATAAAATATATTTTAATACATTTAGGTATGAATGAACTATATAAATATATTAACTTATCTATGCACCCATTTCTTTCCATTCTCGACTACGATCTGCAAAACTGTCGATAAAATTAGTCACTCTTTTATTTATCGCATACACTACCAACTACAATGTATCAAAGTTACTTGAAATGGAGTGCTTTTCAGCATAAACGCCACCACAAACCATGTTAACCGCAAGCAAACTCTGTGTAGTTGCCCAAAAAAGCCCAAAACTCATCATCGCACTTTGCTGTTCTCGAGAATTTTCATACATTTTGTTGTAAGAGTTCATATACTAGCACAGATACTTACTGTTTCTCATATGGTTGAGTGTGTGACTGACCTAATGATTTGCATACGTTGCATGGAGTTTGTAATGTACATACATACATATAGTGTAACGTTGAAAACGCCACTGAAAATGCTGGAGGGAAGCTAGGAGAGTTTAAACCTATAAATTTTGTTTCGGGTATTTTATTTTCATTAAACGTATGCTTATCTACTAGATACAAATTTTTACACAAACTCGAGAAATTTTTTTAATATTTTCCAGCCATTTTACCAAATTTTTTAAAATAAAAATTTCAAAATATTCAAAAAAAAAAAAATGTTTAAAAAATATAAAAAAAAATTTTGAATAAAAAAATCTAAAAAAAACCAAAAATAAATCAGAAAATATATATTTTTAAAATAATTAAAATATTTAATGATACTAAAATCATAATCTAACTTATCTACAAAATTATGTTAATTAAAGTGTCGAGATATTTAAAACACAATTTTTTAAAATCCAAAAATTAAATTTTTTTTATTATAAACGTAAATATATTTTTTTCATCAAAATGCAGCTCCCAAAAAATCAAAATATAATAAAAATATATACAAAATTTTAAAATTAAGGAAACTATACTTATACATATATTTTTAAATAGTTATTTAAATATTGGATTTTACTCATATTCTAATCTAATACAACAAAATCTACTAAATTTTGTAAAATTCAAAACATTCGAAAACACAAATTTTTAAATACCGAAAATTGAAAAAAATTATTTTTAAATTTAAACTTAAATATTTTTTAACAAAATGCAGCTTCCTAAATAAACATTTTCAATGTGAAAAATTATGTACATTAAACAGTATCGAAATTTTCGCCAATAGTTTTAAAAATAATAATTTTTTTCAAAATAAAAAAATATTTTTTCTCCATAAAATTTTTCAATAAAAATATTTTTTTCCTCCATAAAATTTTTCCTGGAAAAATATTTTTTTTTCCACAAAATATTTTTGTTTTTTTTTTCAAAATAAACTTAAAATAAAAAAAAAATTTTTTTTTCCTTAACATTTTTCCAGAAAAATATTATTTTCCATAAAATATTTTTTTCCTGTGACATGTCTTTTTTGCAAAATAAACTTAAAAAAAAAAAAAATTGTTTTCCATAAAATATGTTTGTTTTCAAAATAAAAACTGTTTTTCATAAATTATTATTATTTTTTCAAAATAAATCAAAATTCAAAATTGCCAAAATACTGCTCAACTACCACATACTTATACTTTCAAGCATGATAAATATTGCAGCCAACTCTTAATCCACCCTGTACTCGTATTCAAAAAAAAAAAGAATATAAAAAAGAAAAGTAAAGCAAAAAATAAAACAAAAAAAATCGCATTCACTGCTCGCGCGAATTGTGAATACAGAAATACTCCACCATACGCTCAAATTCCCATTATGACCGCAATGACAGTATCGGCTATATGCGCTAGTGGCCAACACATTCACCACCAAATGCCGGAAATACATGCACCCCTTACCCCACCACCCACTAGCCACAAGAACCCACCAAACCACGTACAGCGCGTTTCAGCTGCAGCAACATGAAACCACTGTACGTACCCCCGCCCCTTCAAAAGCACGCGTTCAAGCATAAGCAGTCAGCATGGCTGCCGCTAACGGGAAAAATTCTTAAAATAAAAATTAAGCAGAAAAAAAAATGGCGAGCAACTGTTGCGGCTGCGGTGTTTATGCAGCTGTTGTTGTTGCTTTTTATTGTTGCCCACCGTGTGCTAAGGGTTGTCAGCCTCCTCTCGCCAGTGGCGCAGCCAGGCAGTCAGTCTGTTTAACAAATGCGAACAAATATGGGGTCGACATACTTTGAGTGGGCGCAACGGTGCTACACGGAGCGCCAACAACAGTAACAACAACAACTACAATTATTAAGGTAGTAATAACTACCATTTGAGAGCACAATGTGGCAACAACAACAATTTCTACTATGTTTTTTTGTATGATCCCTTATCCTTTGGTTTTAGTGTCGGTATCACGCACGCATTGCGCAGAATCCATCATGGATTTGTTGTTTTTGTAGTTATAAGCATGCAATTTATATCGAGGTGTATGTATTTCTGCACCGCCCGAGCACCGTTTGCCGAGAACATACAGCCATACACATCCAATTATAGCCATGTTGCAAAAGACGATGCCGCTGCCGATGCTTGCCGACGGTCAGTCACGCATAGTTGTTATTCGGGTCGTGTATCCAACAGATACAGTTACATGTGGGGCGAGAAAAATCATATTAAAGCAATTGAAAAGGAAAATTTAACAATTTGTAATTTTTTCATCGGCATAAAGAAGTGAAAAAGAGTGAAAAGAAGTGGAAAATAAGTGAAAAAGACGAAAGGAGAACAGTGCGGTTTAGAAAATGTAACGGTTATTTAAAAAATGTGAACATTAAAGAGGTGTTTAAAAAAAATCTGTGAGATTATGCAAATATAGAAGGGAGTGTAGCTCGCTTTGGCAGTAAATGTTGAAAGAGGAAGTATTTTAGGTAATTGAAAATGCGAAACTAGTTTAAGGGCAATTAAATTACATAGTAATAATAAGATTAAAATATATATGACTAATTAAAACTTATATAAATAATTTCGTTTTTGTTTAGAGCATTAACTTCAAAAAGGTGGAGTTTAACCCTCCGTTGGTGCTGTTGGGTCATAATGACCTGTGGATTATATTTAAATATCTATTTTTAAAAAATACAAAATCTTAAAAGCGAAAAATGTTGAATATATATGCATGTATATTTTTTCAATTTAAGGATACCGTTATTGAATAATTATTCCTTAAAATTAAGAGTTAAAAGATCACCTTAGTTTTTTGAATTTCGCGATCCCTTAAGGTTCGGCTCAGGGATTTCAATATATGTGTATACTCAGTGAGACGTTACTGGGAAAATTTCTTGACTAATTTGGGATGATCAGTTATACTCTCTGATACTAAAAAATATATATATGTATAGTTTTCTTAAGAAATGAGTGAATGGGGAAGCAATATCTCAGTGATGTTCTGACTACATAAACGTTCTTCTCAAATATAACCAACACTCTTCTTAATATGTATGTATCTCTAGTATTTTCTTCACTTTTAGCTAGAAAACTGTTGTTAGAAGCCTAGAGACCCAAAATTTAGGAAAAAGACGTATCCATAAGCCATTTGATGAAGAAATGTCCCGAAAATATCACTGCCAGTTATACATACATTAACCCAGCCTTAGCTAGCCTTAGCCTAAAGACCTAAAATTTCGGAAAAAATATATCCATAAGCCATTTCATGAAGAGGTATCCCGAAAAACTTATATAGATCCAGTTCACAGCCTTAGTTTCATCTCGAAAAATTGCTGTGAGAGACCGACTGATTTCCAAAAATATGTTTCAGGATAATTATTGACAGGGACCTATGAGCTAAACCTATTTCTTTAACTTTTTATGCTTCAACAAGAAGCTGAAAAACATTTACCTTCGTTTATCATCGTCGAGGAAACCAAAAAAAGGTTTGATGAAGAAGTATCTCAAAAATTAGCTGCTAGCTATGCAAATATCCAACTGATAGCCTTAGTTACCTCGAAAACTGCTGTGAGAGACCGAGTGATTTCCAAAAGTATGTTGCAAGATAATTATTGTAAGGCATTTATCAGATCTATTTCTTTAACTTTTCATACTTCAACAAGAAGCTGAGAAAGATTTACCTCAGTTCATCTTCGTCGAGCAAACCAATGGTGAAAAGCTCGTGAAGCCAAATAAAGAGTTTTATACTTTATCTAAAGAACAAACTTCCATTACTTTAACACTTTATGGGTCTGCCTGAGTTTGACAGTTTGTGAAACCTGATGAAAGATTACAACAGTATCCTAGTTGTGGTAGATCTCGTGGATATCCAAAACGTGTGGCTCCAATTTGATTAATAGACGGGCATCCTGGATATACATATATTATCTACTACTGCAATGGCTGTTAGAAAACCATCTTGCACTCAAGAACCCTGGATATCTCTTACTTCAAAGGGTCTTAGAAAACCATGTTGTATCTAAGAACCCTGGATATATTACCCCTTACTTCAAAAGCTCTTAGGAAACTATGTTATATCTAAGAACCCTGGATATCTTATAACTTACTTCAAAGGGTCTTAGGAAACCATGTTGTATCTAAGAACCCTGGATATATTACATATTACTTCAACGGCACTTAGGTTCCTTGTTGTCTCCAGGGTTCTGAAGGTTCTTAAATTAATTTTTTTTGGTGTTTTAAGTATTTTTGGAGCTTTTGAGGATTGGAAAGCTTGTTCCTTTCTCGTTAGTAGTTTGCAATAAAAATATTCCAGGTATGAAGGAATGCATCTTGATTTAGACGGTTACAGTCACAGCTATTTGTCATACGGTTTTTTGATTCTCTGGTTACCTTACCTCGGCTCGTTCGACGATTTTCCGCTTAGCGTTCGCCTCAATTATAGAGTTCAAAACATGACGTTTTGGAAATAGTTTTTAAGATCTCCTTATATTTTTACAAAATATGTACGCTTACCCTTTTTAGTAGAGTTACAACTATACACCGCTCTGACAGCTATTTGTTTACTAAACGATATGGACCAAGCCTTCAACCAATTTTATAAGCAATCGTTAATTTATCAAACCGTAGAAATATATAATAATTGCAATAAATTTATAATGCTAGCAAAAGCAGCAAAATTAAAACAGAGAAGAAGAAGAACCACAACAGCAACACAGCAAAAAGCCTCAACCATAGCGGCGAAGATTCAACCAATGCGCCAATACTCGCACTCGTCCACTCGCAAGCGCGAATATACATACATACAACACATACGAATACACAAAAACAATAACAAATACAAAATGCACAAAAGCCGAATGGAGGGCCGTAACTTTGCGCTGCCAAAAGCAACAAAAACAAAGCACAGCACAATAAGACTGCTGCTAAACGCACACACACACACGCTTAAAAAGAAGAATAAGACATAAAATACATATATACACTCAAGACCACAGATATTCATCCATTCACGCAACGTTTGGCATCGCACCGCAACCATACACATTGGCACGGCAGTCACCCTTTGCTCCCCTTTCGCTTGTCGACACTCACACACACACTTTGCGCCATGCTACTCGCCTACTCGGTCTACTCGTTGCGCTTGTTGTTACTGCCTTCGCGTGTGTTGTTGTTGTGCGTTTGTGTTTTTTGCCTTTTGCGTTTGTGAGGGAAAAAATCTTGTCTGCTCCGCCTTCATAAATAATTCATAGAATCAGAAAACGCGCGATAAAACAGAAAAAAAGTAAAAGAAGAAAAAAAAAATAAATGAAATGAAAAGAAAAATCAAAAGCGACAAACGCCTGTTGTAGAGATACTCACTCAAGAAGGTAGACACTTGCGCACGCATACATACACACACACACACTTAGTATAAGCACTTGCTCTCCGCTAGCTGTTCCGATAGGGCGGTTGCTTACACATGGCAACCCTGTGGCTGCTCGTGGAGTAGCTGCGGCTGTGGCTGTTTGGCAAATGCGCGTTTTGCTATACAAAAATATATAATAAATTACAACAACAAAAATATACTACGTACAGAGTAGTGGTAGCGTCAGAAATATCTGATTTACTATCTGCTCAAATGAAATTATAAAAAATGTATATGCGTCAGCAATAAATTTGTTGAGAATATTTTAAAAAATGTTGCAGCTATTTTTAGTTTGAGGGAGTACTATAAAGGAAGCGCTAATGATTTAATAACGTTCGAGTTGTAGCGTCTTTTCACATTTAAAGAGCAGAATATGCTTTCATGGAAGCCGAATATCGAAGAGATATCAAAAAAGACATATATTGCCTTATACTAGGAGCCATTGGCAAAAGGTGGGGTCTCTCACCGAAAGTGGTACTCTGGCTCTACCGCACCATAGTTAACTCCATTATCTTCTATGGAGACTTTATCTGGTGGAGGGCTCCAGAAAAGACCACACTTGCAAAAAAAAAGCTGGAGAGCGTTCAACGGACGGCGCTCATCAGCATGTGTGGTACACTAAGATCCACTCCAAGCATGCCACTTAACGTCATCTTGCACATACTGACCGTAGATATCATTGGAATGTATATAGCTGCGAAAGTTGCTATCAGACTTACAGAATCTGAGTTCTTAAAAGAACACGTGTCTAAATACTCATATATCCTCACACTTTGACTTCATACTGGATCACTTTGAACATGGAGTCGCCAAACGGAACTCTGGCAGCTCATATACTAGCGAGGGAGTTGTGGGTGGGAAGAAATAATTGGTGAAGAGGGGTAGTGAACTTCTTTAGAAATGGGTCCAAACTTGGTTGGAACGTTTGTGGAGGGGTTTACTGTCTAGAGCTCTTTATCAACTCCAGCTTCAGACTTCTTGACTATTGCAGTGTCTTCTAAGTCGAGGATGCAGCCATTATAGTAGCAGATCTACTGCTCCACTCACCACTCTAGAGTGCAGCCTCCTTCTGAATAGTGACCATCCACTCAGATAGCGGGGCGGCGATACTAGACTTGAACTCATTAACACTACGCTCGAAGTTGATCAAGGACTGCCAAACCTCGCTATCAATAGCATCGAGTGGCTTTGTGATAAGACTAGTATGTGTGCCAGGCCATAGCGGAATCGCAGGAATTTGTAAAGCTGATCAGTTAGTAAGGAAAGGCACACTATCAATAGAATGGGAACGGCTCGGTACTCCTGTATCCTTTTGTGTTCTACTACTAGATAGCTAAGTTTCGCGGAAGCTTGGATAGCGCTGGGCCACCACTGGTTCATGCGCTGTCGCAAAATCCTATTGTCCCAAGATCGATCGCAAAAGATCTAGTGACCTTTTTGCCCTCAGTAAGATTAGCCTCTCCCCACTTGTGGTGCTTTTAAAAGGCCATTCTCCTATTAGCATCCATGCTGTCCTATTATCATCCATGCTGTAAGGCTGGCAATATTAACAGATAACCTCTGCAGTAGCTTTATGGAAGAAGATGAGGTGGAAACTCAATATTCTTTCTTGACTATCTCGCATTTGGGAGATCACGACTTAAACACCTGGAAGTGCATACCTTCAGACATCCCAATAAACTGAGAGTAGAAACCACTATCCAAATTGTTCAGAATTAATCATGGTATTGTCGAACAAATATTCAAAATAAACGATCCCTTTGAAATTTCGCAAAAAAAAATCAACATGCCCTTTTTTGGTGATTATGGGCCTTCTAAGTGGTTTAAGCTAGTTTATCTCTTTGAGATCATGACTTGTTGTTCAATGATTTGCATTGACCAAAGACTTTATTTTATCCACACCGGCTTCAAGATGCCTACAAAGACATTTTGCGAGAGAATTTTGCTTTACAAACAAGCTTTACTGTATTAGCTGTTCAAATATATTGTGGTAAAGCGTTTAGGTATGAAGTTGAAGTTCGTCATCAATCGAAATTACCTAGTGAACGATTAATAAAAATCGATTCAATAAAAACAAAATAGCAAAAAAGTTTCACTGAACATTTTGTTAGATATTAATGTATATGCTACAAATCTAAATCAATTCTACCCAAAAACCTATAAAACTTCTACGTTTTTTTTCATCCATATATTTTGAAATACGATAATTTCCTTCATTACAAAAAATTTTAGTACAAAATCTGCTACCAAATTTCACTCAAAATATACATATTTATGACTTAAAGCATATGCTTTTACCCTTTAACCTTAAATATCCGCCAGGCTTAAAACGCAACTAACACGAATACCCAGAAAATACAGAAAATGGAAATGCAAATAGACACAAATTCGTTTGCAGCAAGATATTTTCAGAAATAAAAAATCCAGAACCAAAAGAAAATTACCAAAAAAATTCAAGATTTCCAACAGCTAAATGAAAAAAAAGCAGACTTGCTTGCCACGCTGGCAATTCGGCCGGATAAAACGGCATTTAAAAACATTTAAGACGCAAGCAAAGAAAAAACTTGCAACATGGCATGCCGAAGTTTTTGTGCCGCTACACCAGCTCACACTTGTGCCAAAAAGCCTTACGCAGCAAGTGCTATAGCAAAAGGCCTTATACCAAAACGCTTTTATATGCGCACGCACATATTTACAAAAAAAAAAAATAAAGGAACGAAAAACAAAAAAATGAAAAATAAAAGAAAAAAGGTAAAACAAGTCTTCCCATTGCGCTTAAGCAGCGAAGAGTCCGCCAACTTTGTTAATCCGTCGTGCTTGCCTTCTTTGCCACACTTTCATGCACCTTCTGCTGCGATTCTAAAATTCTGCAGATTCTTCGTTTTGTACATTTTCCGCCATTTTGGTAAATAAGTTGCATACACACGCACAAATACATAAGTACATATACATATGTATGTATATAGCGCATATCTACAGGCTTGCTATGTGCTGCATTGATTTTTTCGCACAACTCCCACACACACACACCTACATTTATATTTCACTTCTTTCCACTTGCCTTACTATTTTTGCTGCTATTCCCTTTCCTAATTTCACCATCTATCCGCCGGGACGTATACTTAACTTACTTGCATTCCCTCGACAGAATAGTAACTGCTCCGCATTTTGCTACTTTTGTGCTTCGACACACACATACAAATGAGTAAGTATGTGAATATATAATATTATATGTATGTACTTAAACTTTTTCCTTTTAAAAGTGTGTGTGTACGTATTTATGCGCACTTTTTCCACACTTTTGCAAGTTTGTCTTCATTTAGTTCCTGTCGTTTTTGTTTTTTTTTGTGGGTGGGGGTTACAGGCAAGGTAAGTTGCAAAAAATTGCAAGCACACAAAAGCTAGTAAAAAATGCCACTAAAAGAACGTTAAATGTGCGTAATAACGTTGAAGTTTTCATTTCGTTTATTATGAAGGATGGCACATTCCACTTGCCAAGTCCCCCGAGCGGCACTACAACTCACGTCTCGGCAGTATTTTGTGTATGTACGTAAGTGTGTGTGCGTGATTTTGCTTTAATAGAAATTTAAGTTTTGCGAGGAAGCAACGTTTTATGACAAACTGGGGACAACTTATGGCGCTGGCAGCACATATACATACTTCTAAAAAAAATTAAATTAAATTAAATTAATACAAAAATTTAAATTTCACCAGAGTCCCAGCACGGATAAAAATATTATTTATTAAATTTTTCGCATTAGGGTGTTCCTAAAAAATTATTTAATTTAAATTTATACAATTTTTAAGTTTCAACCGCTCACTTAGCGCCTCCATGGTTAAAAATATTATTTATTATTTTTTTCATTAGGGTGCTCCTAAAATAAATAAAATTTAATTAAGTGAATATTTTTTTAAATTTCACCACCTCAATGACTGCCCCCATGGATATAAATATTACTTAGTATATAATATTACGTGCCTTATAGTGACATTTAGAGTATGTAAAAAGGTTAAAAGACTAGTTGATAAAGATGAAAAAAATCAATTCTTCTGTGTGGCATACAAATTAGTAAGCGATATTTTTGATAAGTATCGATGCTGGATACGAAAAAATACTTTATATTTTCGCGTCTCCATAGATAAATGAAGGTTTGTGCGTGCTGCAACTCAACTTTTCACCCAAATTTATATGTGATAAATTCAGCCATAATAATGTAGATTTAAAACCTAGAGTTTGAAAAATTTGTCTTCATAATTTTTTTTTTTTAATTGGTTTATAAAATTAATTTTTGCTTATTATGTTCAAAAACGTGTTTGCAATTACGATTTGAATTTTTAAGATATTTTTTTATACCTTTTTAAAACTGAAATTTAAAAAAAAAATGTGGAAACTTTTTTCTTAAAAAATTTATACAAAAAATTATTATTAATTAAGTGTAATAATTATTTTTTTGTACAATAGCTGAAGTTTAAAAAAATTGTTTTCGAACATTTTTTCCGGCAATTAAGGCCCACCCTAAAAAAATTTATTTTTACTAATAATAGTTTTAAATTAATTTTGATTTCTATGTTAAAAAAAAGTTTGAAAATCGCTTTTTAAATTTTTTTGATTTTTTTTTAACTTTTAAAGTGTAGACTTAAATTTTATATAAATTTTTCATCAAAAAATGTAGAGTAAAATTGTTTTTTCTTCAAAATTCAAGTAAATATTTTTTTTGTTGGTAGCGTAGCTGAAGTTTAAAACTGTGTCTTCAAAATTTTTAAATTTAAAAAATTTACTTCAGGAAAATTAAAAAACTTTTTATTTTAGAAATATAATATTAATAAAAATGTCTTCAAAAATTTTAATTTAAAAAAATTGTCTTAATAAATAAAAAAAAAAATCTTTAGTAAAGTGTTTTCTTCAGAAAAAAAAATTCTTTAATAAAAATTTTGCTTTAATAGTCAAAAGTTTTCTTCTTTTCTTTAATAAATTTTTTTTTATTAAAAATATTTTTTTTTTAATTTTTTTTTTAGTAAAAATATTTTAGGAGAATTTTGATCAAATTTTGTATACAATTTTTTTTAGTACAAATTCTTTAGTAAAAATTTGTTTTATTAAAATTTTTTTTATTAAAACTATTTTGTTTTCTTTACAACAAATTACACTTTGAAATTCTTGGAAATATTTTTATTTAACTTTTTAAATTTAAAAAAATTATTTTTGATCCACAAATTTTGCTGAAAAAATTTTTTTTTGTTCAAAATTCAAGTTACTAAGTTCTATATAAATATTAATATTTTTAAGCAATTCAATTTCTCGAATTTTTAAACAAACAACAACAAATATGTATGTGTATTTGAGCTTTTTGCTTTAGTCAAGGGGGATTTTCTATATTTGGGCTCTTTCTGTGGTGCAGAGAAATACATATGAAAAATGTAAATTAATAAATGTGTATATGTATTGTTCTATGTATGTGATGTGTGAATCGATTAAAATATTTCTCTGTATTCGTATTTTTACCTAGCCGCCATTTTTTTCCCAAGACCAAATAAAATTTGCTTCAAAAGTTTTAAAAATTCAAAGTACATAAAATCGTATGAATTTTCGGCAGAAATAATTTATAAGACAGAAACGTTGAATGTATCAAAAATTTATGATTTAATGCCAAATCGAATTTCTACTGCAAAATAAAGTGAAGGGAAAAATACAAAATATGGCATAATAAATCAGAAAAATCTGGAAAAAATTTGTTGAATTTGAAAAATAAGCAGATTAAAATGTTTCGACCGAAAAAAATCATAACGCAATTAATTACCAAAACCGCAGAGAAAAATTCAGAAACAATTTACTTTTTGAGAATTTTGAAAACAAAAACAAATAGATATAATAAAATAGATTTAAATTGACTAAGTGTAAGCAGATTATATCAATTATTTTTTGTTTGCGATTGGAAAATAAGCAAAAAATTATTTTTAAGGCTTTAAAAGCACTGAAGTGGATATGTATAATACATCCTACTGTGGGCAAAAAGTAGTAAGATTTTCTATTTTAAATTCCTGGCGAAAGCACATTCGTGGAATTATTTTTTTTCTAGGTTGATAAGACAGTCACTGATATTTGGAAATAAGACGGGTTACTTTGAGGATGATGACAAGGAATTTATAGAATAAATTAAACATTGTAAAAATATGAACAAAGTCTTACTATTTTTTGCCCATACTTACTTTGCTCATAGGATGTTGATGCATAAATCTGTTCGAACGAATATTATTATCTAAAAGTCAATGTTCTCAAGTGGAAAGTTTATACTAAATGAATTTAAGTACATAAAACTTTATTTAAAAAAATGTTTGCGCAGATTATTGTTCTAAAATACTAAAAAAAAAATTAAAAGCCTTTTTATGTATTTATTTTTTTTTTTTTATTTTATTTATAAACAAAAATTCCAACTCATTCTGACCAATTCCTATATAGTATAAGCAAATAATTATTTTGGTACATTAAAAAAATATGTAAGTATATAAATATACATATGTATATCCAATAGCAATATTTCATATTAATGCTTTTCGAAATTAGAAATTAATTTTTCGAATATCCATAAATTTTCAATAACCTTATTTTAATAAAAAAAAATATTATTTACTTCTAAGTAGTTCATTTTTAATTAAAAACAAAAAATTATTAACTTTTTATTTACTTTTTTTTTTTACAGAAAAACAACGTTTATCACTTTGCGTGGGCTGTGGCGGTCAAATTCACGATCAGTACATCCTGCGTGTCGCCCCCGATCTGGAATGGCATGCGGCATGCCTCAAGTGTCAGGAATGCCGACAATTTCTGGACGAAAGCTGTACGTGTTTTGTGCGTGACGGCAAGACGTACTGTAAGCGTGATTATGTTAGGTGAGTAGACCAAGAAGATAGCTATAATTTGTAAGCAAGTCATAAAGTACATTGAAGTGAATATATATTTAATAATAAAAGTATTAGCACGCTAGTATAAATCACGTTGCAAAAAAAATAAATAAAAAAATAGAATAAAATAAAATAAAATAAAAAATATACATATAAAACAACTAAGCAACTTTTAAAAGCCATCTATCGTCACCTAAAATGCAAAACAACGTACCATCAAAAAAATCGAAATTAGGTTTTTAATACGCTTTTATTAGCTTCACTTGTATGTTTGTAACTTTTTTAAGTGGTACTGAAACGTAGAATAATTGAGAGACACTGTAGGAAGGCGACAGTAAGTTTAAGCAGTACATATATAAGTATAACCGCGCACCAGAAGAAATAATATCAAATTAATAATGCAAAACATGTGACTTTTAGGTAATAAAAAAATTAATACTTATAATAAAATTTTTGTAGTAAAAAAAAATTCAGATACTAGTTTTCAAAACTCCTTTTTTTAACTTTGACTGTCACGTCGATGTGAGCTTTTTAAAAATTGTCACCGAATCCAATGGCGGAGAATACGATTTAAGTTATATTCGTTTATATTTCACAATATTGGCAAATCTCATAGAAGAAAAACTAAAAAATTAAAATTAAATATAGTTTAAAAAAACTAAAAAACACGCTTTTAAAGCATAACAAACTAAAAAGTGAAAAGTAATTCTTTGTATAAACTAACAATAATAATGAAGGAAAAATTCCTGCATTATTGTGAGAAAAGCGTGGGGTGCTTTGTGACATATTTTTCATATATCGAGCATTCCACGCTATTTTCACAATAATGCAGGAATTTTTCCTTCATTATTATTGTTAGTTTATACAAAGAATTACTTTTCACTTTTTAGTTTGATATGCTTTAAAAGCGTGTTTTTTAGTTTTTTTAAACTATATTTATTTATAGCTTACGATTCACTACATCATATTATATGCATGTAGCATAAAATTTTTAGCTTCCGCTATCGGATATAACCACTATATAACCAACATATAATCATTTATTATAACGATTTTATAACCAAAACTCCAATTTTGTTCAATAAGAGTGGTTTCTATTATATCGTTTTTCCTTCACCTCTAAATTTATTAGAAGTGATATTACGTTATTTTGCATTTTAGGTGTACGTATGTACATATACAAATACACACTTTAGTGCGAACTTTGCCTAAACAATTTTATTTTTACTCCTAAGCACGCTTACGATAATTTAACCATAGTTGTAGTTGCTTTGCCATGAACTGCATGCCTCTGTGTTATTATATTTATAGGTAAATACATTTTTTGTATTATTTTTGTTATTATTTTGGCAATTAGTTTGAATTCCGCATGACAACTGTGGGAGTTCCTTAGAAAATTGTACAAATGTCAGGCGCTTCAGACACGCACTTGCTTGCTTCTCGTGACGCCACGCGCCCACTTTGATGGCTATTTATAGATTTCGAAGTCATGAGGCGCTTAAGACCTACTTTAATGTGATTTACTTACATACATATGTACATGTCTAATATAACAGAAAAAATAATAATTTGAGTCATTTGATCATCTGATTATGATATACTCATATACTTGAGTCAATAGCAAAAGAACAGGCGACTAGCCTTAGTTTTGATTGCGTTTTAGGGTCCTTATGTTGCGGCATCGCCTATAGAAGGACAAATTGTTAATTTCGGTACCTTACTAAATATAACTCTTTAGAGTGAAATAAAGAAATATCTTTTTAAATCCGTTCAAAGACGTTTCAAACCAATATATACCAGTTACACTAGTTAGTTATTCACTTAAGACTGATTGATACCAAATGGTACACGCAAGAGCCGAGCTCGGTACAAATTTGTGGTCAACTGTAAGCTATAGAAAGAGAGAGAGAGGGGGAAAGATGGAGTCGTGCGTCTGTAGACTATTAAAAAAAGTAATAATTTTCGTAGACGATTCGTACTACATACATACGAATATAAATATCTAGAGGTGCGATTAAAGCTTCCGCTTATAGATTCATATAACTAGATGCTATAAAATAATATTGACATGTTAATTTGAGCACACAAAAAATCAGCTGATGAAATCTACGCAATTAGCAGAGTGAGATTTAAAAAGGTTTATAATTAGACTTTGGGGTTATGTCTGAAATTGAGTGGTGGGTAGTGCGTGGTCACATGATTGTGGATGAAATACGGTGTTTATGCGGTTAGGAGCAGCTGATTGTAATATATAATAATAAAAATAAGCTATTTACTAGAAGCATAGAGAGCAAAAGAGATAAATAGAAAGATCAGTATCATTTATGGCTGAGAGAGAGAGAGAAAACAAAAAAAGAGAGATATAATGATAAATATTATTTATGACTGAAAATCTGATATTATAAATGAAAGTAGTACAGTTATGTACATATAATGAGAGCCAGTGAAAAAGAGAAAGCGATAGTGAGAGAGAGAGAGAGAAAGAACCCAAAATAGAGAGAAATAGAATGATAAATATTATGTAGTATGACTGGAAAAAAAATTTAAATTCATTTAAAAATTCATAAAAATTTTTTTAATGAATTTAAATTTTTTTTAATTTAGATTTTACTTTATTTTTTTTTTAATTATAATGAAATAAAATTTTCTTATATTTAGTACAGTCACTGCACAAATATCAAAGCACATATCTATATATATATATTTTTTTTTTCAACTAAAAAAATAAAATAAATTTTTTCAACCAATCAATCACGTCTATCTCTCTTATTTACCTCTTCATATTTGCCACAAAAAATACCGTCAATATGCAAATGAATTGTACAAATTAAAATCTCCGAGCGCAAATTTGTACTCCACTACAATGGCATTTAGCAAATCTTCGATAAATAATGCGACAACAAAAGCATTTAAATAACAATGTGCGAGTATTTAACTCCGGTAGCCGAAATGCGCACACACCAACACATATACACACAGGCGCGCATGTATTTATTTACAAATGTAGGTGTATAATAATTATAGCAAATATTTGTAAATAAACTTGTTTTTGTAACAACATGCGCTGGCGAAAGAGGAAAATGCTTTACAAAAACAAAAACAACAACAACAAAAATGCAACAATATTCAAATGCGCTGTTGCGGTTATGCCGTGTACGAAAATGCCTCAATTTGTTTAACGATCCGACGATATACTCTAATAAAAGCTGTTAAACAGTTAAAAATAAACTTTGGCCGCATAGAGCAAACGCTTTGTAGTTATTTAAGCGTTTGTATGCCGGCGCTGGCACTACCGTTGCCACTGTGTGCACAATGTACAAATATTTAAATAATTCATTAACACGCGCCGGGCAATCGATAAAAAATTAGCACAATTTTCACCTCAAAATAAATAAATTAAATAACGCCAAATAAAATGGGAAATAGATACAAAAACCAAAAAAATAAAAAAATACTACAACAATTTTCATAAAAATATTAAAATTTTTTCACACATGATTTTTTTCTTTATTTAAATGCTCTACCAGCGCTGTGGACGCTTTAAAGTTATGAAAATTCATTTTGTATATATTTAAAGTAAACAAGGAAATATAAACAAAGCACTGCACACACTTAGAATTTGTTAATAAGTTTACAAAGCAATTTAACTAAATAAAAGTGTGTATAAATATTTGAATTACATGGTCGTGTAAGCAATGAAAATATGAAACTTGTACAATAATGTGGCAAGGTTGTGAAATAGCTATGCACTTGACTGCATTTATTGTTGTAAATTTTTTGTAAGTAAAAAAAAGTTAATTTTTTACCAAAATATGGCAAGGTTATCTAATAACAATACACTTTGTTGTTTTTTTTGTTGTAAAATTTGGTTTTTCTTATTTCCCATATTTATTTCTATGTATAAAATCCTTGATTTTTATTACAAAAATAAATTTTATGGTCGTGTGAGCAATAAAAAGCTAAATTTTCCACAATAATATGGCAAGGTTTACTTGCTTTTGTTGTAAATTTTTTAATTTCATTCAAAAAACTCTAATTTTTTACAAACAATTTCCATGCTCGTGCAATTTAAAAATAAAATTTATGTTTTTGTATTTTTTTTTATAAAAATATGGCAGCGTTACTAAATCATTTACATAATTTTACACTTGATTGCATTTTTTGTTTGTAAATTTTAGTTTTTTCAGTGCAAAATTTATAAACATATACTTTTTTTTCGGTAATATGACAGCTATACAAGGTTATTAATAAAACGACACTTGTTGGTTGCATGTTTTTGCTGTAAATTTTAATTTTCTATGTATATTTTGTTAAAAAAAATTATAATTTTTATAACCGAAAAAAATATATGAGTGTATTAGTTGTAAAAATACAATTTTATAGAATAATATGGCAACACTGCAAGGTTACAAATATAAATATACACTTGGTTGTATTAATTATTATTATTATTTTAAAAATGTTTCAAAAAACCTCATCAATTTTATAATAATACAAAAATAAATAAAACAGTTTTTATATTTTTTTATGGCTTTATGATTTATTTTAAAACATATGGCAAGGTCATATATGCACATATATTTTTATTTTCTACATTTTTATTTAAGAAATTCGATGCTTTTATTCGAAAATTAAATCCCAAGTTTATGTAAGCCATGAAAGTATAATTTTTTAATTAATATGGCAACTTTAAAATATTATTTATATTATTTTGATTTTATTTTATTTTTATTCTATTCAAAAAACCTTATAAATTAAATTACATAAATGTATTACATTATATTTTTCATGACTTTATAGTTTTTCTAAAAAATATGGCAAGGTCAGATACACAAATTTAAATTTTCTTATTTAAAAATTCAATACTTTTGTTTAAGAAATAAATTTCCTACTTTTGTAAGCTATGAAAATATAATTTTTCTTCAACAATATGGCAACTTTAAAATATTATTTAAATTAATTTCACATTATTATTACTAATATTATATTATTTTTAACAAAATTAAATCACGTGATTGTTTCAGTCGTAAAAAAAACTTAAAAAAATACAATAATATGGCAACTTTGCAAGTTTATATACGCTCGGTTGCATAGTTTTGTTGTAAATTTTAATTATTAAAAAAACGTCCTATGAATTTATAGCAAAAACAAAATACGTATTATAGTTTATCTATTTTTACGGCTATAAGATTAAAAAAATATGGCAAGGTCAAATACACGAATATATTTTTATTTTTTTTTTTGTTTGTTTTCTTAATTTTCTATTTGAAAAATTAACTTTTAATTAAAAAAAATTTCTTGTTCTATAAGTCATAATATATGAGTTATTTTTAACAATACGGCAACTTTAAAATATTATTGTTACATATGCTCACTTGTTTTGCTATAAAATTTAAATAAAATTTTTTTATTTAAAATAAGTATGTATGTATGCTATAAAAATATGTGTTTTTCTTATAATATGGCAACTTTAAAAAAGTATTTTTTCGCAATTTTACTAGTTTTTGTTGTTACTCTAAAGTTTTTTTTGTGTTTTTATATTTGAAAAATTAATTTTTCATTGAAAAAAAAATTCATGTTCATGTTACCCATGAAAATATTTTTTATTAATTTTTTAACAATATGGCAACTTTAAAATTTATTTTTTAGTTGTTTTTGTTGTAACTTCAAGGTTTACATTTTTTTATTAAAAAGAATAGGTATGCAAAAACAAAAAAAAAATCTAATAATATGGCAACTTTAAAAATAAAAAACATCTACTAGTTTTTGTTTTAACTTTAAAGTTTACATTTTTTATATAAAAAATTAAAAACAAAATTTTTGTCGTAATTTTGAGTTAAATTATTTTTAGTTATTTTTCAAATATTTATCATTTTCATAACAAAAATTACAATATTAAATTTTACTATACACATTTTATTAATTGAAAATACAAATGTCTTCATTTGTAACAATAAAAATGTATAATATTATAATTTTTTTTATTTTTTTTCCCTTTTTATGTAAAATATTAAAAAAGGATATTACAAAAATAATAAATTTTAATAAAATTAAAAAAATATATATATATTTACAACTATTTTTACCAACAAATTGAATTTACATAAAATTTCAACAATTTCTTCTCCCTTTCTTAGGTTATTTGGTACAAAATGTGATAAATGCGGCAACTCATTTAGTAAAAATGACTTTGTGATGCGCGCAAAAACGAAAATCTTTCATATTGAATGCTTTCGTTGTTCGGCGTGTGCGAGACAGCTGCTGCCAGGTAAATATTTTATTATAACAACAAACAAATAAAACAATTAAATTATATTATTAATTATAATAATTTTTCTGCTGTAGGCGATGAGTTTGCGTTGCGAGATGGCGGCATTTTATATTGTAAAGAAGATCATGATGTTCTAGAGAAATCCTCACAAAGTAGTCTAACGTCATCATCCATAGAGAGCAACAACAATAATAGTAGTAGTAATAATAATAACACGAGTCTTAGTAATAATAATCATTCCAGCGAGTTGGGTTCAATGTCAGGTGAGTCAGCAATAAAATTTTTATTTATTTTTTATTTTTTTAACTATATTACTGTTAATTATTAGGAATGTGGAGAAATATTAGACTTTTAATTGGTTAATTATTTATTTTATATTTTTTGTTTTGTTTTCTATTTGAAATGAGATATTATAATAAATGTTTTCAACCAACAAATAAGCAACTAGAATCAGTCAAACTGCAATTGCTGATAGTTGTCAATATTTTTCCTTATAAACTGCCAATAAGCTTTCGTGATCTTAGGTGATCGGAAAGATGTCATAAAATCCGTCAAGGAAATAAAAATCCTAACAGAAGTTGTCACTCTTTTATCATATACTAAGAGTTTTTGGAGCTTTTTTGGTCAACAAAATCAAAGCTGCCGCTTTTGGTTTTAAATACTGTACCCTATAAGCTACCGATCGACTTTCCAAGTAAGACTCAGATCAACGGAAAAATAAGAGTCTTCATGGAAGTGAAAGCTTTCTCAGGTCAAGTAAGCTTTTTGACTGAAACAGTGCTTTATACTCAAGGATATAAAAATCATAACTGAAGTTATCACTCTTTCCTTATTAACTAAGAGCTTTTGGAGCTTTTTTGGTCAACAAAATCAAAGCTTCCGCTTTTCGTTTTAAATAATTTTCCTATAAACTGCGGATCGACTTCCAGAGTAAGACTCAGATCAAAGGAAAATATAAGAACTTTCAAACAAGTGAAAGCTTTCTCATGTCACCTAAGCTTTTTGAACCAATGAGTCAATAAAAAAGCTTCCAGTTCTGGTCTGATTACTTTTGGAAACTTATTTCCTGAAACCTGATGATCCAAGCGGGGTTAGAAACCTCAAAAAACACAGCCTTTGGCCGCAAACTTCCGAGTTAATTCCAGTGTTTTGTTGGAATAATACAGTTTCAAACTCATATAATCAAAGACCAGATTGGCGAACGTTTTTTAGAGTCTTTTATATTAATATTTGTTAATATAATTCAAGCTCAGCGCTCCCAGTTTTTAAAGCTAATGATCTCCCTTGGTACTCACTGTCTTATCGAGCTCACTACTTTCAATACAGTTAACTAAATATCTAGACAGAGCCACCACTCGACATTACGCAACTAACCTTCAACTGTACTTGGTACTTCGCTTTTCAACTTCTGACAGAAGTCAAAAATCATGCAGCATCAGCTCTCCGGATCTGGCTATCTTTCTGACAGTATTAAAATTTTAACGGTAGACTCACAAATCTCCTAATCACCTAATCTATTATTTTTAAATCGCTCCACCACACACACGCATATCATCAATCGCATCTTCAAACATGTTTTCTATTATCAAAATCTGTAATTTTATAATCTACACTCCAATCTTTTTGTATCGCCTTGTAGCGACAATTGTGAGAACATTCTTAATTATGCCTTGTTCCACGACATAACTACAAGTTGTTATCTAATTGCGGTCGCTTTTTGTTCTACAACTGCCCTGCCAATGTTCCCCCATCTCCCTCGCTACATAATTTCTATTTCCGACAATCGATATTCAGTCAAACGATTACAATTCGGCGAACATGCATTTGTGTGCGTCGGCCCGCTTTTTGATCTTAACTTTGTATAATGAAACAAAATGAATGAAATTAAAATCTGTAACAGACAACAAGCTGGTAAACGAGATATCGCCCACGCTCTTGATTTTGATCGTGTTCATAACTGTTTTTCTTTTGTACTCTTTTTTGTTGCTTGTTAACATGTGTGTATATGAAAAAAAAAATCTTGGGAGAAATGCTTTTCGTACATATTAAAAATAGAAATTTGGCTCGTGGCAAGGTCATTGGAAAAGTGGGGCAATAGTCTCACCTGTCTTCTTGCGTAGAGAGTTGCTAATTTAACATAATGTGTAGATTCTGTAGACAATTTCTCATGAGTTGGAGGGATTGAACGTTTTTTATGTTAGACCAAAGTTGACCAAAAAATTTAACTCCGGAGCAATGCGACAACAACATAATTTAAAAATTATTAAATATACTTCTAGTTTTAAGAATGATAGAAAATACGTCAACTCAAAACTATAGCGATTGAATGAGAACTGTCAGTCAGCACTGAACTGAATAACAGAAATCGCTGGTCTCAAGCGAACTACCGCGAGCCAGAATACTCCAGCGCTTAAGATAAGACGAGGACTTAAAGTAGACGAGGATTGCACCGAGACCTTAATTCTATTGTGCCCTCTCCTAAGTCATAAAGACTCACCTAGCCCCAGCATAATCGTATTGATAAAGTGCAATACATATATTGCTAAGTACTAGTGGCGAGATGTGATCGCTCTTTGGAAACATGAATCCTAAGGCCTTTATGATGCATCTGCAGACAGCTATGCAGTCAATTAGAAGGTGTTCTGGAGTTTTAGGCTCCCTATCGCAGAACCGGCAATTTGCATAAGAGGCTAGGTCCATAAGTGCTCTTTCAACTTGCAGTGGCCAGTGTAGAATGTGAAAAATAGCTTGAGTTTGCCCTTTGGGGGTTTGATTTCATATGTAAACCTGCTAAGGTTAAAACCCCCCATTAGCAACTTGGCGTCGCCCATGCCTTGAGTTGTTGCCAATACCTCTCTCTGCCTACTCCTTCTTCCTTGCGGAGCAGCTCCTTTTTGATATGATGGCCTACCGCGCTGAAGGGTTCAGGTCCAATCATGTTAGTGGTTGCTGTGGAGCGGGCGAGCTCATCAGTCAATTTAGTCCCGACTTTGACGAGGCACCCAGATGAGGTGCACTTGGTTACGTTCCAATCAGTCTTTCTCTACACTCCTTTCCCAAGTAGCGATTTGATCTCATAGGCAGAGATTGCTTTAAGTGCCGATTGACTGTCGCTAAATATGGTTATACGTTCGTTACAATAGTTCAGATAGTTTCGTTAGGAGTTTTGAGCCGTGGTCCTGTGATTCTTGCACCAATTCCTTCCAAAATTTTCGAGCCGTCGGTGTAATTAACTTGCTTAGAGAAGCTAAACTCTGGGTTTTTATTCTGGTAAGAACTGGGAACTCAGCAAAAATTTTAAGCCGCTACAACTACAACCTATCAAGCTCATGTTTAGCCCTCTCGGATGTACCATTGGGGAAAAACATTGTATATGAATGACGATCTTATGTCAGCTGAGACGTTTATCTAAGTAATTCGTCATCAAAAAGATTTCAATGCTCGATATTTTTTGCCCAAGAGATTGATCATTAGATTAACCTAAGAGCGTCTTCATCTCCATATCAAACATTAAGAATTGATAATCTTGCTTGAGAGAGCATGCCAAGCTTGTATAATACTTACAGCCTCAGTTCAGTTGGCCTTAAGCATGGTTTTGCGAGACTTCTGCTAGGAGATAACACTGAATGGGATTTGTTAGTGGTTCAGAAGAGTTTCCGTAACTTATTTCCTTTATTTTAGTTTCTATCTAGTCGAACACTTAGTTCCAGTCGAGAAAACAAATCCCAAGCCTATGTAAACCATCTCTTACGCAACCAGTAGTGCTGTAAAAGACGTGATCGCGACTTACATTTGAAGAAATTATATTTAAACCGCCTTAAGAACAGTCTTCTGCTGACTAGTTCTATAAGTACAAGCAATCCACTCTCTAAAACTGTCAAAAACGTTGAACTATACACACACGAGCGTGGTGAACGTTCGTACACAGCAGAACAAGCGTCGTAGCACTGTTCGTTATGACGATCTAAGGCAACATAAAAAGTGCCGCTAAAAATAAACAAACAACTATTGTACAGCCAAATGACAAGAGGTACAACAATTTCGATAGTTCATCAAACAATTGCCAACGATTGGAAATCAAACAGAAATCAAAAGCATAAAGAACAACAAAATCAAAACAGTGATCGCTATGATAAACACCAAACAACATGATCGCAATCGTGGACATACAAACAAACACACACACTTCGATTATAACGACTGTGATCGTGCGGTATATTAGTGGGCGGCCGGCAGTCGGAGACAGAGCGCACCGGTAGACAGGTGACAATGCCGTCTATAAGAGACCATGTGTGCCGGTTTGTGTGTATGTGTGTGTGTGTGTGAACCTTTCCTAAGAAGATGTCAACAAAAAATCGACCAACATTGTAGTCTGCAGAGCAACGCTGCCAACCAACCAACCAACGAAGCAGCTAACCAGGCAGCCATGCCACCAGCCAGCCAGCCAGCCGTTCACTTGCTCACTCATGCAACCCTGGGGCGCAGTTAGCCTAGTCATCTACTACACATTGTATTGACCCTTTGGTCTTGACCATCCACTACTTGTACGTAAGTAAATATGGTGTCTAACTGGCTGAATGACTGGGAACACGGCTGAGCGCTTCGCTGCTTTTTGTTTGTGTTTCATTGGCAACGCGGCGGCGGTGTTCTTTAAAGTCGTTTTTTTTTGCACATATCGAAATTCCATGCCCCGATGACGTTATATAAATATACATAGTGTGTGTTTGTATGTATGTATTAAGAAAAATATTTACATACAACCCTGCTTGGATTGTCAACCAGCGAATTACAAGTTGACCAATGTAGGTAAATATACATAGTACATATGTATGTACCCTGTATATGAATATACAAGTATGCTATATCTATATATGTGTACTTCTATATATGGTATATAGCAGAAAATATTATTTGCAAATATTTTATATATAATATATATGTACATATACACCTGCTTTCGTCCTCATGCTCTATTGGTCTTAGTCGCTCGTAACTTCTTAACTTTATGAGATACCGCCGCTCCAATCGGTGTCAACAAGGCTATGATAAGTATACATATACATATGTATGTACGTACTCGTTATGCAGCCACGTCGTTTTCATTCGCTTAAATAGCAATTCGCATTTTTCACTCGTTATGCGTACTAAATGTGCCAATTTCTTCCGACCGGACCGCGAATACCTTAATTATCGTAAATACCGAGATTGTAACTGCGATATCGTATTTGCAATCGACTGTGAATGGCTTACTTCGTGGTAATCGCAAAGAAATATATTTACATACAGAATTCTACCGCTACAACACAACCATATACATACATTCATGCATACATATAAAAATTTATATACGTATATGTACATATATATGTATATGTATATTTTATGTAAATTTGAGCACGCCTAGAACTCTACATTGACACATTTTTCCTTCAGGCCTTTTAAAAGGCACGTCCAGTGTGGACTTAAAAAAAAATAAATATTGTTTTTCATACTACGAGAGGTTATGCCTTTAAAAATAACAGCTAAAATTTGTAATCGATATCTCAAATATTTTTACAGCAGCACAGTTACAGCCTTCCAAGTGTAGCCGCTGAGTTCATTCAGTCCCTTTAGTTCCTCTTTAAACGAGTTTTTCTCAAAACTACATTTTTCGAATTTACTTCAGTGAATACTCGGAGACAAAGAGTTCTCGATACAATGGCCTACCAGACTTTTGATCTAACCAAAGATCGAATTTGGCAGGCATATAATGAGAATTTTTTCAGTCAAAATCAACTATTTTTAAAAGAAGCCGGATTTTATCAGTTTTTGTGCTTAATTTTGGAAATCTTGGTTTTCAACCGTTGGTCATTGTATGAACAACACCTTCTACATGAGAATTTTTTAGATTCCTTGCACGGAGAAGACAAAAATCGAAAGGGGTTCTTCTCAATCCTGAATGTCTTGAACGAGCTTTTCGTGTTGCTCAAGGACAGCTTACAAGCCGTATTAGCTTTGCGCGGATATCAAGTGCGGACGTAGCGGAATAGAGACAGTTCCCTTTTGTGCTGGCGGCTTTAAAATCGAGGAAGAGGTGGTCTGGGTTCATCTTCCTTTCCCGGGTCTTTGGCAATATTTGATGCATGGTGAATATCTAGTCAGTTATTGATTTTCTAGACCTAAAGCCACGCTGATAAGGTCCAATTAGTTTGTTGGCGGTGGGCTTTAATCTTTCATACAATATGCTCGATAGAACCTTATATGCGATGCTGATGAGATATCCTACTCAGATATTGGGGTCTCCTTACACTTAAATTTCAACAAATTCCAAATTCTACAAAGAAGCTGATACATACTCCTTATCTTGGAGGCTTTTCGGCCCGGAGACAGTTATGTAGTTTGATGAATTTTCCTATGCTGGAATCTAGTACTACAATAACCATATTTCGGGCCCCGGCGAAGTCGATCAGCCTCAACCCATTTGAGATTTTTCATCATGGAGGCAGAATTTACCGGCCGTTGTGCCAAAGATACGTTATTTTCCCATAAACTGGGGATATAAAATATAACTGGGTAATAAAGAAGTAACATAAAAGAGTCCCAGACATGAATAATATTGTTTTCTTTTTCCAACATAATGCCGACGATTTTAGAAAAACATTAGTTCATTTCTAAGTCTCGAGGCCAAAACCTAATAGACGAGTCTGACACTCTCTATCGCTGAGATAACATTTTTAAGATTTGATTAAGTTAAAGGATTCTGAAAACAAATTTTTCCATCCGAAAACTTTAAATTTTTCCGATAGCACATACGGACACTCAAATGAGGAATATTTAAAATTATAGTATTCGACTTTTAGTAAGATCTATGGCATATCACAGTGTATTCTTGATATAAAAGTCTCGCATAAAAATTGATCGAGAAGAAAGACTAAGTAAGTCCAAATTCAACATGTCAGAAAAAATATTTGAAATTATATGTAGATTACAAATTTTTTCATTAGAAGAAGCATGCTTTGGCATATATTTTTTGAAGATTATCTCTTTCAAATGTGGGTCTTGGCTACGTCTCAAATGGTCCATCCGTTAAGTCCAATTTTCGATGACATGTTCCTGTATATAATTGAATTATGACCTCATCCTGCCTAAGAAATCTGATTTTTAGTAGCCAAGACCAAAAATTGAAATTTCGGAAATATTTATTCTCTTCATACTGAATTTTAGCTCCAGTTTGCGCTCTTACGTATAAAGTTGATGAGTACCCAGTTTTGGCGCTCAATTTTGCACATGTTAACCCTATAAAAATTAAACAAATGTTACTAATTTTTTTTTATATCTTCATCAGGCTGTAAAAATTTACAATAATCCTTAAGAATATTCTGAAAAAGTCCCCACTCATTATTGATATGTAAAGGCCATACAGCAAAAAGAAATTATCGCATTTCTTTGGAGTTAATTTTAAAATCGGCAACATCTCAAAAATTCCACTGATTTCGAACAATTGATCTCGATACTTGTCGCTTGTCGCAAATATTCGCTTTGAACTCGCCGAAACGCTGAGGCAAGTAAGTATTTTGTATGCAATTTTTCAACACATTCGGTGGAGAAAACTAATTATAGTTTTGCACAGCACAAAAACAACAGCAACAAAAGTCGAAATCGAAATCAAGTGCGCGAAAGTCATCAGCTAGTTATGCTTTTTTTCGTGTTGCTTTATGTGATTTTGGGCTGAAGAAATTGCGGATTCAAATTGTAAGGGAAGGCAGTACAGATGTACAAAAATATATAATATAAATCATATACTAGGGCTTCAAAAAAAAAAAAAAAATTAAATTTTATTAATATTTGTTTAATATAAATGAGGTATGTTGATTTTTTGGTTTTGATTAGATTTCATTCTGGTTTATACCCTGTATAATTTATTTTAAATTTAAAAAAAATATTAATTTTTTTAATAATTAATTTTCATCAAGATTTTTCAATTTCCTTTACAGATTCTGGTAGCGAATCAGGCTCACATAAAAGTATTAGGGAAAAAAGGCCTTCGGGTCCATCGGACGGTAAACCGACACGGGTGCGAACGGTCTTGAATGAGAAGCAACTACACACGTTAAGGTAAGTTTCAGCGAACTGCACGAAAGTTCTCCGCAAAACCCTTAGAATATAGCTAGTTGAGATTCTGATACTTTTTTCGATATGTATCTTCATTTTATGCCACAATTTGATGGTCTTATAGAATTAAGTGAGCTTCGAGCAATATAAATATTTTAATGATTAAAACTTTCCACTCCAAAATATATTTGGGAACTTAATATTGTGTGCCGAAGCGTGGTTCCTTCTAGAAACAATGTGGCTTAGCTCAAAATATTGAAAAGAACACCCTGCCACCCATACCAGTCTTATCACAAAGACACTCGATGCTATTGAGACCAAGGTTAGGCACTCTTTGACCAGTCCTGAACGCTTTGTTAATGAGTTCAAAGCTAGTATTGATGCTCTGCTATCTGAGTGGATGGCCAGTTCTCTGAAGGAGGCTGCGCTCCGGAGCAGTATATTTTCTGCTACCTTAATGGCTGCAACCTTGGCCTGGAAGACGCTGCAATAGTCAGGAAGTCTGAAACTGAAGTTTATTGAGAGATCCTGACGATAAACCCCTCCGCCAGCCTTCCTCAAAGCTTTCACCCATCCATAAAGAAGCTCGCTGCATCTCTCCTCCAACGGCTCCTTTCCACCCACAACTCCCTCACCGGTTTATTGGTAGAGTAGGGGTCGTCAGAGTTCGGTTTGGCGACTCCATGATCCAAGTTATACGGTATGAAGTAAAAATGAGTGAGGATTTTTGGAAAGCAATAACCAGAAAGTCTGAAACTGAAGTTGATTTAGAGATCCTAACAATAAGCCCCTCCACCAAGCTTTGATCCATCCGTGAAAAAGCTCGCCGCACCTCTTCTCCAACGACTTCTTCCCACCCACAACTCTTTCGCCGATGTATGGGCAGAGTACGAGCCACCAGAGTTTGGTTTGGCGACTCCATGATCTAAGTCATCTGATATGAAGTCAATGTGAGTGAGGATTTCCGAGTGCAGGCAAAGCGCTTTAATCTATAAAAAATCTGGTGCTTTTTTTATAATTCCGCTCTTTCATCTGTCTAAAAATATGAGATCCGAGGTGTTTTTGCCTTGATTTGTCAAAGGCAGAATATTCGTGGAGGAAGTGTTGAGATGATTCCAACTCATCTTTCAAACAGCTGAAACAATTGACAAACGACTGGACTGAGAACGAACTGTTAGGATTTACCTTGGCCAGGAGGACCTTGTACAGCTACAAACGCCTGCTGAGCTATTTGGCGTCCAACAGTCCAGTTGTATATTTTATTCGAAAGACATTTGTCGTTGATTTTTTTCTCTTTCCTACCAAACCGCTCAAAATACCCAGAAAATTATTAATTTCAACTTATTTACTGGCAGTCTCATCTTTCCTTTGTATTTAGCTCTTCGACTCTATCTTCAT